>NW_028270183.1:90283925-90534973 GCF_037043375.1 Chiloscyllium plagiosum
CTTCCAGGTTGAAGCTGAAGGGCAGAAAAGAGAGAGAGTTTCCACACAGCTCCCAGTTGAACTTCCCAGTTCAAGACTTAACTGAAAACTGCTCAGCTCAGCTCAACTCAGCTAGCTCAGCGAAAAGAGCTGACCATTCCCAGTTCATTATACAGGTTACTTCGAAAGCATGACAACTTTGCCATGTAGTTTCTTCTGTTTATATATAAATAAAAGGCCTCTGAAAATCTCTTTCGTGTCTGCACCAAACCAGACTGATCGCAGCCTGACCCCGTTTTATTGACCCTCTGAAAAACATCAAGGACAGAGTCTACTTGAGCCAATGAACAGCTTTTAGCAAAAACGAAATCAGAGAAGACAGGCTAGTGTTCTGTGTGGAGGTAAGAGCTGTTGGGAATGGCTCATACTATCTGATGACAGATTTGTGAACAACATGACGTTCAATACAGGGTCACATACCAACTGTACATCCAGACGGTGAGACTTCATTCAGAACCTGGAGCTCTCTCTCAACCAACATGGGGGCTCAATATATCTCTTAAACTTTCATCGAGTCATAGAATCCCACAGCACAGAGACAGGCCCATTATCTCAAACAGGTTCATGCTGATCAAAATGTCCATCCATGCAAACCCCATTTCCCTGCGCTTGGTCCATATCCTTCTAAACCTTTCCTATCTATACATTTGTCCAAATGTGAAGGCACGTATCATGGAAAACATGTTCTATCCAATGCTATCCGTATTTTGTTTTGGAAATAATGAGTGTTGATTCATAACACTCCAGTGTTAATGCAATCACGTTTCATTCTTTTTGTATCGTTACAGATTAAACACTCATTTCTTTCAAACTCTCCTCATGGTATCATCACCGCAGGAATTAGTCTGGTGAAACTCCATCACACCGTCTCTCTGTACCAAGGAGATCATTGATTATAAATGAAAGAAAATACTGTCTCAAGTACACTCCACAACTGCAGGACGGTGTCTTCACTCATACTTTAATCATTTGTAATGAACGCACCTACTCATTTATTGTGCTGATTACTTGCTGAGTCATAGAGTCATAGAGATGCACAGCATGGAAACAGATCCTTCGGTCCAACCCGTCCATGCCGACCAGATATCCCAACCCAATCTAGTCCCACATGCCAGTACCCAACTGCTCTGTATGAATTCTGTTAGTGCCCCATGATCAAGGATATCCAGCTCCTTTTCACCAAGAGGACTTCCCATCATCTCGCCTTCTCATAAATACAAAATGCGAAGGATGGCAGTTTTTGCCAATCATTTATTTATGAAGCAAAGTCACACCAACCACAACATCACTGTTGCCATTGGAGTTGATTGGAGATACTGAGGAGGCGATGATCTAGCTGTATTATCTCCGAATATTAATCCAGGGAATCAGGTAATGACCCAGACACCGGATCCGAATCCCACAAAGGCAAATGTTGGGAATTGAATTCAATAAAATATCAGGAATTAAGAATCAAATGAAACAATGAAACCATTGTCGATTGTCCTACCTGGCACCCTCATGCCCTTCAGGAAAGGAAATCTACCATCTTCAGCTGGTCGGGCTTACATGTAATTCCAGACCCACAGCAATGTGGTGAACTCTCAGTTGCAGTTTGAAATAGCTAATCCATCCACTCAGTTATATCAGTCACTTCAAAGCCTCAAAGAAAAGAAACCGCATGGACTTCAGCACTGACTACTAACAGCCCACAGACTGCAGTGGGTCAGGAAGGCAGCTCACCAAAACCTTCTCAAGGACAATGAGGAAAGGGAATTAAATGTTGGCCCAGCATCCCATTCATGAATAAAAGAACATGATCCCACTCAGGGAAGAGAGAAAAACAGACATAAATAACTTTAAACAGGAACTTTGACATATACCTTACATGGTCATATTTATCAGTAATATGGGAACAGGAGAAACATAAGTAAGGTTTAATTTCATTTTTTATTTCCATCCCAGCTGATCATCAACAATCCCTTTGTTTGCTTCTTTCTCTCTATCTCTCTCTTTCTCCATTTATTCAACTCAGTCCTTTTCCCCTTCATAACAGATGTCGGTGTCACCAACATCAATCACGCTATTTCCCAACTGTGTTCAGTTCTGATGTACGGTCATTAGAATCGAATTGCCAATTCTATTTTTCTCTCGACCCGCTGTGGCAGATGGGCTGCCACACCTGCTCAGTTTGTCTTGCACTTTCTCATTCGTTATTGTTTCTGATCTGTTGCATCATTCTTTGCTTTATTTAACCTTCAATTTTGTTATTACTTGGAATGTCTGCATCATGACAGGGGCAGCATTTGTTGACCTAACCAAGTGTCATTTTCTGCGAGGTCATTCTTTCAGGCAGTACAGAACCAAGCACATTGCTGTGGGTCTCACATCAATCTTAAGCCAGACCAGATAATAACACAAGATCTATATACCAAAGGACATCAGTGAAATAGATAAACATATAGACAAAATGCTGGAAATGTTATGGTTGTTATTTCCAATTCCTGTCTTTTGTATTTACTTTCTGACATCGTCTGTGGTAGGATGTGGAACAGTGTCTTTCTGTGTAATAACCTGCGCATCTGAATTACATTCCTTCCGACATGACTGCTCTGAGAGACTGTTCGTGTCATTATGTTATTGTAGAGACAAGAACAAAGTTGTGATCGAAATATTTGCAACTGAAAGAGTGCTTAGAGGAGAGGTGGAACCATAACGTCTGAATTTTACCAAAGTTTAGATAATGGTTTATTAAGCGTCAGATGAAGCCAAGATGGTGACTGGGCATATAATCGAGCTGGTAGTGGATAGGTTTTGTGATGGATAGAATAACGAAACATGAATGAATTTCATTTATTTAAATTCGGTATTGTGAACAGTCTCGTTCTCCGATGCTTGTGAAGGCGGGGGTGTGGGCGGTTCTGAAATTTGTGGGGAACCAATGGAATTTGCATTTGAAACTGAAGACAATAGTTTCCGTCTTTGTCAAATATAGATAACAGAAATAACAACGAAGTTCGCCATGGTTGAAGAGGTTCATAAATGGATGGAGATGAAGAAACTTACCAGGAATACCAACAATAGCGAGGATAGGATAGTAACCCGCCTGGATAATCATCAGTGCACCCCATATCCGAGATGGTAATGTTGACCAAGACCAGGAAAAATAGAAAAGACCCGAGGATAAACTCCTGTCCATTGTTGCAGCATTCCAGTCTAATGTTCTCATATTCTGATCCATTAATGGATCATTCCAGACTATTCTCAGATGTTTAAATCTCCTTTTTTCTGTCTCTGCAGCTTCTGATCCCTTTGAGCGTTGGAGTCGATGCATCTGCTGCTACAATGGCATAAACCATTGCAGGAGGCCCCTTACTAATAGGAGACGGAAAACATCCAGTGACACAACTAGGATCCATGGAGACTGGCATCACTTACAGTCACTGAACAAACAGTTCCATTTAACCCCTTTCAGTATGGTTCCTTCAGTTCACAAAACTACTGGACTGGATTGAATGCTGGCACCGTTGGCTATTGATCACATCTCCCATCACCCATTGCTCTCGTGAAGTTAGTACTGAGGGAGAATGATGCATGTTTTCTTATCTCAGGCTAGATGATTCTGCTGTGTTTTCAGTTTTCAATACAATAACTGGATGGACCTCCCACCACCACCACCCTCAAAAACCTCAATCTACATGCTGTTACCGTGCAGATCTCTCCTCGACTAGAATAGGCACCAGCCAATATACATACATTTGATATATTTGCACACCAATACATAGGGAATGTGAATTTGCCTGGGCATACCTTAATTGATTTAATGAGGCAATTTTGTATCTTCAACACTCAATGTGCTTCAGCATTTTTTTTTAATATAAACTCACAAACACCTTAACACACTTTATAAAGCACAAGTTTCTTCACTTTCTCCTCATGGTAACATCATGCCAGGGTTTAGTCTAGTGGACTGAATCGTTTGGACTGAATCGGGGACGAGATCATTCTTTATAAAGTTGATTCAACCTGTACACAATACACCTAACAGTCTCTCAACAAAACACTATCATTGGGAAAGATAAATTTAGTCTGGTACTTTAATCATTTTGCATGAAGAGCCACATATCATTTACTTCCTGCTGCGTAAATATTCTGTTTGTGACTTATGACCAAGCACTTCCAGGTCTGTTTCAACAACAGCACTTCCCAACCTCTCACTATTTAATGGACATAAACGGGAAATATGATATTTGTTATTCATATCCGAAATATTTTATATCTTGCGAAGAGCTATTGCCCAAACACTGATTCTTCTGATACCCCAAAGCCTTCACTCCAGATAATTATATTATTCTCTTTATTCTCTCGATTATCCCACTTTTAATACATTCGGTGTATTCCACCCCTACCTACCCATGGACTCTAACAATCTCTACTCACCTGTATTCAACCATGTTAAACGTCTGCTGAAAATTTAAATACTTCATTCCCACTGGTTCTCAATTGTCAATGTTACAACGGGCAACCTCCACAAAATCCAGCAGATTTATCATAGATCTAGATCATTTCCCCTTCCTGAATCTAGATTAACTCTACCGAATCATGTCATTATTTTCCAAGTGTCTAGTTGTCACATTCCTCACGAAAGTTTCCAATGTTTTTCTCACAGCTTACATCAAGCTAACCACTGTTTAGTTTGTGTTTGCTCTCTCCGTCCTGTTTTAAATATTTAGGTTTGCAATCGCTGCTTTCCAGTCTGGAGCATCCTTTCCAGAATCTAACCAGCTTTGATGAATAATCAGTAATTCTTTCACTAGCTCTACTGCCACTCCTCAATACTCTGGGATGTAGCTCATCAGATGCAGCAATATACCAACCTTAAATTCAATGAGATTTTGAAAGACGTACCTTTCATTAATTCCCAATTTTTACCGGTCACTCTGTTCCCTTGTACATCAGGAAGTTTTTTCTGTACCTTCCTCAGGGAGATGGACACAATATATTGCTCTTAGCAGACAGATGGGTTCTGTCAGCCTGTGAAGGACTGCACTCCTGTGATGATGGATATGTTACTCACTCCTGCCTGGAAAGTTCCAGAATTAATCCAGTTTAATTCATGGTGAGCATCAGTCCTGTCACTGATTTGAGGCTGCACAGTGACCACCCCAATTTTGAAATAAACTGGTTTCATACCTGACACCTGGTCCAGCTTAGACAAATGTCCCCGGGAATCCCAGGGAGGATAGTGCACTGTACTCCTCCCTATTTATAGAGCTTCCCTTCTGTGGAGTCTCATCTCCATTTGTTTACCATGGACTCAGACACTCTGTAAATGCAATTAATAGAGTCGGTCACCAGACCCACCAGCTAGCAATACAAACCCGAGATAAGTATCCACAGAACCTCAACTGATTTTACAATGACAGGAACAAATCAATTCCCCACACACATGGTGCACGGGTTCAGTGTTGAAAACTATTTCCACTTCTGAGTTTCTCTACCTGGCTGAGAAAGCTGTTGCATCTCTGCACAGTCCCACAGTAACAGTTTCTCTCCTCAAAGACGTAGTTGACAATGTAACATTACGTTTCTCTGTATCTCAGCAACTATAAGGGAAGCACCAATATTGCCAATGGATTTGATCATGACACTCAGAGAAGAGAGACAGAGGGAACCTAACTCGCTATAAACAGGGACATATCTAAACGGACGTGATATTCAAGAATATGGGAAATGGGGAAATGTGAGAATAACTTGCCATTTTGTTTTCCTTTTAGTTTATCAACAGCAATCCATCTGATCACTTTTCATTTCTTTTCCTCTCTTTTTGGCCATTTCTCCATCCATTCTATTTAAACATGCCCCCCACCTCACTCTCCAAACCAACCATCCCTGTTTCCAGGATAAATAATATTATTTCTCAGTTTGCATTCAGTTGTGCAACAGGGTTACTGGACTCAAACTGTTATCTGGGTTGCTCCTGACAGAGGCTGCTATACATGCTGAGATTCTCTAACACTTGCAGATGCTGGAGAATTTTATTTTCGATCTCTCGCACCCACCATTCCTTGGTTTATTTCAACTTGAATGTTGTTGTTTCACGGGATGCCAGCATCACGGGCAAGGGCAGCATTTGTTGTCCATCAGTAATTGTCCTTGATCACGCGGCCATTTGTCAAGAAAAAATGGAGACAACAATTCTGTTGTTGGTCTGAAGTCACACTGAGTACAGACTGGGCAATAATGTTACGTTCCTTTACCAAAGAATATCAGTGAAATAATAAGAATAAATCCTGATAGTTTCTGGTTTCCATGAGTGAAATTAGGTTTCATTCCAATTTTTGTCATTCAAATTTAATCTCTGACAACGGCTGTGGTAGGATTTTAAACACTACCTTGGAGTCACAGCCCATGCCTCTGAAGTGGCCGTCTAGTTGCATTATCACTCTAATTCAGAGTCCTCATTCTCTAGACGGTATTTTCCAGTCCCTGCCAGAGAGAGATGGCGGGGAAGTCAGTTTAATTACCAACAATCAAAAGGATTTTGGGAAAGAAGTGGAAGGGAGATTGAGAGAGAATTTCATGTAAGGTCACAGGTTTGAGAATGCTGAAATGAAGACAGTTTGACTGCATTCTGCAGCATGAACCAATATTCCCAGGAATGATAGGTGAAGGGGAAATTGGTGTAAGTACAGATGATGGAGTGTTTTGGATGAACATTTGTTCTGCAACCATGAAACTGGGTGTGTGGTCAGCAAAGCCTTCAATACATTGGTCTGAATCTAACAATAAATAATCTCAGCGCCATTTTCATTGAGTGTGACAAAGGGATTGTCTGTACGAAGCTGATCTAGTTTCCTGGTTCTATCTTATCGAGCTCACCTCACTAACTAACCACCCAATCTCATAATGTTCATCTCATTTAATGCCAGCCCGATTCTTCAACCCATCATGGCTGGAGGTACTCACCATCGGACTGATGCCCCTGGATATTCCGTGATCACTGGCATTGGTGCCATTTTGCAATGGTCAACGATCACACTGTTGAACTTTCTCAGTTCGGAGCGACACTGCACAGTTGACCCGCGCATGGCAGATAAGGGGAACTAACACGACGATTTTTCATCTCTCTACATCTCTCTCTCTCTCTCTCTCTCTCTCTCTACATATGCTCATATTCTATATCCAATCATAATTAGTTTTCTGGCTATTTCACTTTGTCTCACTTTATTGTATTCAGCTAAACATAGCTTCTAAACACTTGGAGAAAGTGAGGACTGCAGATGCTGGAGACCAGCGTTGAAAAATGTGATGCTGGAAAAACACAGCAGGCCAGGCAGCATCCGAGGAGCAGGAGAATCCAAGTTTCGGGCATAAGCCCTTCTTCAGGACGGTTATGAAATACAATTTGAGCAGTTAACCTTTTATCCTCAGCCGTTTTCTTGACCGTTATCTGAATAGTACCAC
The DNA here is from genome assembly GCF_037043375.1 of Chiloscyllium plagiosum. Classification (NCBI taxonomy): domain Eukaryota; kingdom Metazoa; phylum Chordata; class Chondrichthyes; order Orectolobiformes; family Hemiscylliidae; genus Chiloscyllium; species Chiloscyllium plagiosum. The sequence goes on from NW_028270183.1 coordinate 90,291,411, forward strand.
TTTCCTTGTTATGAACGTTCCTTTTGCCCTTTTTCTGTGACTGTTTCTGTCTGTAACAGTTACACAATCTCCTACTCAGTTGGCTTGATGGCTGGTTTGTGAGGCACAGGGAGGCCAGCAGCGCAGGTTCAATTCCTCACACTGACAGAGGTGACCATGAAGGGGGCGCTCTTTCAACAATGGGCAAACTAGCATGGTCAATCCACTCTAGGCTGCACATCTTTATACTCTGGGAGGAAACTGGAGCATGAGGGGGAACCCACAGAGATACATGGAGAATGTTCAAACTCCACATAGAGGGTCACCTGAGGTTGGAATTGAACCCTGCTCCTTGGTGATGTGAGGCAGCAGTGCTAGCCACATATCCATCATACTCCTCAGTTGGTTCTATTAATTACTTGCAGCTGATTGAAGAAATCTAACTGACTTATTCTGATAACTGATCCTGATCCAGGCTTAGATCTTTATCATCTGCCATATCTGGTTTCATTTAAAATATGCTGCGAGGAGTGGAGGAGTGAAACGAGAGAAGGAAACAGTGACACCCTCCAACTCCAGTCAGAATCGGAGTGAAGAGAAACTCACAAAGTGTGAATTCATTCAAGTGGGAATTCTCTTTCGCAGAAGTTTGGGATGGCTGAATCTTTACATTAAATCGAGGCTGACTTTGACTGTATTTTCATAGTCAGGTGAATCAGGGATAATGTTGCAATGAGAGAAAAGTGCAGCTGGGAACACAATGAGATGAGCCATGACCTTATTGACTGGTGGAATAGTGTCAAAGGTTTTAATGGCCCCCTCGTGTCCGTCAGCGCTATGTTCATATGTTCCATCCAGCCCTTTGGTCCTGCAGTACAGGAGCAGATCGAGGCCAGTCCCATGGTTAAAATGCACTTGGAAAATCTAGGCTGGGTCAGGAAGTGACCCCCACCAAATCCCTCTTTCCAGGCTTCCCCTCTCTGTGACTTCTGCACCAGGTTTAGGTCGTCTTAGAGACCCAGCTTCGCTGTGAATACAGCCCCCATACCCCACATAAGGTCAACTCTGACAAATCCTCTGCTCTCCCTGATTTAACATTTTACATCATGACTTCCAGGAAAATAACCAGTTATTTACCAAAAGCATAAATAAGAACGTAAGAAACAGTAACTGAGACCTGGCTATTCGGCGCCTCAAACTTGCGCTGTCATTCAATAAGAGCATGGCTGATCTACTCCAGGGCTCAACTCCACTTTCCTGCTAACCCCTTGTATCCCTCAACTCGCTGATATGTCAGAAACCAATCCACACCGTCTGTAAATACAATCAGTGACCCAGTTTCCACAACTCTCTGGGTTAGCGAATTCCAGCCATTCACTACCTTCTGAAAGAAGACAATTCTTTGCATCTCAGTTTGAAATCGATATTCCTTATTCTGTATCTATGACCCGGAGTGAGACGCTCTGCCCAGGTGTGGAACCACATTCTCAACATTTACTTTGTCAAGGCCCCCCCCCCCCCTGTATTTTGTCCATTTCAGTAATGCCACCCTCATTCATTTAAACCACAATGAATAATGGCCTCAGCATTTTTGATGTATTCAATAAATCAACACTTTCATTCCAGGAACCAGTCTAATAAACGAACATTTCTACATCAGCATGCTGACGTTATGTTTCATACAGATGAACATTCCAATCCTTTGTACTGCTCCTTTTTTGGGCGTCCTTTCGATTAAATGACAGCCTGCCTTTTTGTTCTCAGTGTCATCCACAAACTCGGATGTATATTGCACTCAGCTCCCGCCGTCAGACTATCAGTATAGATTGTAAGCAGCTCTTGCCATCAGTCTGATATTTCTGGTATTCCAGTCGATACATTTTTTCATAAAGATCGATGAATCCTGACTCTCCGATTTCTAAGTGTTTACCAATTGTCATCCAATGCTAATGCATTATCCGTCATAGTATGAGCTTCTGTCTTGTGTAAGATCCTTTATTTTGTGGAAAATCTCTGGAAAGCCTCATGTCTATCAGTCCACCATTCATCAAGGCCTCTTGATGCATTCTCATGGATCTCCAGAAAAGCTTTGCATGATTTTACAGACAAAATATACTTCGCCTTTAACAAGACCATGCTGACTCTGTGTGAAGCTTTTCTAAATGTCCTCAAGTTCCTTCCATCATAACAGACTCTCACAGATTCCCAGCAATAACGTTGAGGCTTAATGGTTCCTGCTTTCAGTCTCGCTCCTTTCTTGCAGCCAGGCGCCACATTGGATGGTCGCCAGTTTCACTGGAACACTCCTTTAATCCAGTGAGTTATGGAATATTTCACACAGAGCCACCAGCCTGTCTGTGACCATTTCTTACAAAACCAGCTATGAATTGCTTATGATCTGTTTACCCTTGGTCTTATCTGTTTGAGAAATGACTTGCTCCTTTTGTTAGAGACAGTTCAAGAACGTACCTCCTATTACCATGTTGTTTACATCATTGAAATATTTACAGCACCTTCACCTGTGAGGAACGATGTAAAATACTGGTGGAAATGATCTGTCTGTTCCCTGTAGCCAGTTCCCCAGTCACACCCTCCAAATGTCCTCAATAAACTTTCCTGACTTTCTTACTACCAAAGATCACACACACCTCTTGAACTATTCTTATATAAATGGAAAAGCTCGTGCTGCTTGTTTTGATATTTGTTGCCAATTTGTTTTCATCACATCTTTTCTTTCCTTTTGTTTGCTTTCTATATTCATACAGTTATATCGTGCACAAACACAATATTTGGTCCAACTTGTCCATGCCGGCCAGGTTTTCCAATATAAGCTAGTCCCATCTGCTTGCATTTGGCTCAAATGCCTCAAAAAGGTTTCCATTCATATGTTTGTCCAAATGTCTTTTAAATATTGGAGCTATACTTGCATCTGCCAGTCTTCCTCTGGCAGCTCATTTCATAAACATCACTCTCTGTGTAAAAGAAGTTCGCTCTTCCTCCCTTTTAAATCTTCCCTCTTAAATCTATCCACTCTATGATTACATTTTCCTGTCCTTTGGAAAAGTTCTTGGCTTTTCATCTTACCCATGCCTCCCATTATTTTATAAATTTCTACAATGTCACCCCTTAACCTCCTAAACCCCATCAGATACTAACTTCTAGAACAAGCATTTTAAAATAAGCACTGCATATTTAAAACAATATTAAAAGCGACTGGTAAACAGCACTCAGCACAAACGTCATTCTGTTATTTGTTTGTCTATATGTTACAATACAAAGGCAGCATGAAAATCTTACTAGTGCCAATAAGACGTCAAGCACCTGTGTTCCTTTTTCTGGTGGTGGTATGATCTCCACAGTGAAAATATATCTCTGGCCAGATCTGTATAATACCACATGTTCAACATTCTCCCTTCTGGCCTCCCTATGACCTTGTGTGGTTGTTTCTTCATTCTCTTTCACTCAATAGAGGGAACCCCTTTTCCCCAGTCACATCTTAATTTAAAGTCATTTTACATCATCTTCTCGTTCACCACTGCTAAAAACCTGTTCATCTGTTCTTACACCCTCTTTTCTCTGTTTCCTACGCCCTCCCCCTCCACACCTGTGCAAGGGACTAAAATGAAAATGTGTTGCTGGAACAGCGCAGCAGGTCAGGCAGCATCCAGGGAACAGGAGAATCGACGTTTCGGGCAAAAGCCCTTCTTCAGGAATGAGGAAAGTGTGTCCAGCAGGCTAAGATAAAAGGTAGGGAGGAGGGACTTGGGGGAGGGGCGTTGGAATGCGATAGGTGGACGGAGATTAAGGTGAGGATGATAGGTCAGAGTGGGGTGGGGGCGGAGAGGTCAGGAAGAAGATTGCAGTTTAGGAAGGCGGTGCTGAGTTCGAAACGTCGATTTTACTGCTCCTCGAATGCTGCCTGAACTGATGCGTTTTTTCAGCACCACTCTAATCTAGACTCTGGTTTCCAGCATCTGCGTCCTTGTTTTTACTATCTCACCCTAAACCTATGCCCTCTAGTTCCGGACTTCCCGACCCCAGGGAAAGGACTTTGTCCATTTGTCCTATCCATGCCCCTCATAATTTTGTAAACCTCTATAAGGACACCCCTCAGCTTCTGACACTCCAGGGAAAACAGCCACAGCCTATTCAGCCTCTCCCTGTAGCTCAAGTCCTCTAACACTGGCAAACTGATTGTAAATCTTTTCTGAACCCTTTCAAGTTTCACAACATCTTTCCAATAGGAAGGAGACCAAAATTGCACACCATATTCCAACAGTGGCCTAACCAATGTGGGCGGCACGGTGGTGCAGTGGTTAGCACTGCTGCCTTCACAGCGCCAGAGACCCGAGTTCAATTCCCGACTCAGGCGACTGACTGTGTGGAGTTTGCACATTCTCCCTGTGTCTGCGTGGGTTTCCTCCGGGTGCTCCGGTTTCCTCCCACAGTCACAAAGATGTGTGGGTTAGGTGAATTGGCCATGCTAAATTGCCCGTAGTGTTAGGCTAAAAGGGGTAAATGTAGGGGTATGGGTGGGTTGCGCTTCGGCGGGTCGGTGTGGACTTGTTGGGCTGAAGGGCCTGTTTCCACACTGTAAGTAATCTAATCTAATCAATGTCCTGCACAGCCGCATACTCAGTCCCATATCAGGGGAATGACTACAGTCTGACCATTTGCTATGCCCTCAACCCCATCACGATAGTCACATTGGTGGGAGTTCTTTTTGATAGAGCTGGCAAGCAGCACAGAAATAACCTGCTCAGTGTGCTTTCCGATAGGTGGAGATGGTGCTGTTGTGGAAATGGCACTGGATTACTCATCCAGACCAGGCTAATGCTCTGGCAGCTGGTGGAAGTTAACAATAATTAATGAAATATCAAGATGTAAAATCTGGCATCAGTAATAGTGACGTTGAAGCCAATGTCGATTGTAAATACCAATTTGCTTCCTCAATGTACTTTCAAGAAGTGAATCTCCCCTGTTTTAATGGTCTGGACTAAAAGTGACTGCAGACAGAACAGCCATGTGATAACTCTTCAATGCTCTCGGAAACAGCCAAGCAAGACACTCAATTGTATCAAACTGCTCCGAGGTCTTTAAGGATAAACCCGGACAGAGCACCCAGCACCAGTCTCGGCATTGGAAAGGGGAATTGGAAACACAGTCCTATCACCATGCAGAGATCTCCTTCCGAACATCTGAGGGCTTGTGACAACATTTACAGAGCTTTCCCACAGACTGCACAGAAACAGCGGGAAAGGCAGAGGACTTTAAACAGATTGAGCCTTCTCCATTTTAGTTCATAGAGAAAATCTCCTCAATGCAGTTTTCCCCACACAAGATTCATCTCCCTTAGTATGTTTAAACATCGGGACATATAAAATAAAAACTGGTGTCGTCCCCTCGGCCCATTAATTTTGCTCCTCCATTCAATATACAAGCAGTTCTCCAATAATGTGTGCTTATTAACCACGATTTGGCTGCAACACGATTCATGAATTGTGCACTCTTCTTTAAAAAGGGAGCTCCCGTTCACGGTGACATCATTCAATCCCCGGCACCAGCTGAACAGCAAAACCCAACCTCACGGTCCTCTGCCTGCAAAATGCACCCTCAATGTGTTCAGCTAAACCAGGAATATAATCCGCTCTGCACATTTTGCAACTGAGCCTGAGACTGGGAAATGTTAGCGAGGTTTGAGAAGATTTGTAGTTCAGGTTGAGATTATGGATGTATGAACCTTCCAGCTCAGCGAGCAAATCTAAATCCAGAACTGGGAATTGTAGTCGACATTTCGAAGGAACTTCTTTCAAACCAGAGAAAGAATCTTGGGGAGAACTCTTGGGATGAGAGAGTGGCTCAGTGGTTAGCACCATGGACCCGGATGCAATTTCCACATTGAGTTAATTTATGCGTGGAGTTTGCACATCCTCCCTATGTCTCCATGGGTTTCCTCCAGATGCTCCAGTTTCCTCCCACAGTCCAAAGATGTGCTGGTCAGGTGAATTGGTCATTGTGTTAGGTTTGTTAGTCAGGGGCAAATACAGGTTGAGGAATTGGTCTGGCTGGTATGGACTTGTTTTGTTGAAGGGCATCTTTCCTTACTGTCGGGAATCTATTGTAACTGGAATCCCGCAGTAGCGTCATGTGGTCAGTCCGTTCGCGTGCTTTCTGGTGAAGAACTTGGTGAAAGGTAGAGTGCTGTCGTCAGTAACGGTTGTGTGGAAGTGTTACATTTACAACATTATTACATTACAATATATGGTTTCAAGATTTACATAGACTGTGCTGTTGTTTGTGTTAGGCTGACTAATTTTTATGTTTTGATTTTTCCTGACATTATTGGGTCTTCGCCCCTTACTCTCTTTTTCCCATAGCCTTATTATTTATATTGCACCGCTTTCTATAATAGTGTTCCAGAGGAACACAGCTGCCACGTTATCAGAGAACAACCTGTAATGATCGCTGATCCTCTATTTCCACACCATATTCCTGCTCCTTTCCCATCCCCTTCATGTCTAACAATCATTATTTATATTCAGTGCCCTGTCTTCCACAGCCTGATCTGGGAGCGAATTCCCCAGATTCACCAGTCTCTGACAGCAGACATTTATTCTCATCTCAAGACAGAGTGGCCTGCCTGTACCTAATACTGTGGACCCTTGTTTCAGACACCACAGACTGGGGAATCATCATCCCTGCTTCCATACTGTCTCCCCCATCAGAGTTTTATATATTTCACTCATTTTTCTACAGCTCATGGAATACAGATCCAGTCACCCCAAACTCTGATTCCACAACAAGCCTGTCATCCCAGGAATCTGTCTGGTCATCCTTCACTGCTCTCCCTCAATGTCAGATTTGTCATTTATTAGGTAACGACACTAAACCTGCACACAATTCTGCACAATATTTGAGATGGGGTCTCACCAAGGCCCTGTACAGCTGCAGTAAGACGTCCTTACTCCTGTACTCAAATCCCCCTGAAATGATGGTCAACGCACCACTTATCTTCCTAACTGCTTTCACCGTCCATAATCAAACAATCACAGAAGCATATACTCTGTACGGTCAGAAAAGCAGTATGATCTACATTTGTCCCAATTTCTTACATGAGATCTGTAACCATAAATGTTATGATATTTCAAGCACGTTTAATGGTTGTGCGATTACCCATCACAACTATCTTCTCCGGAAGTTTAATCCTGACTCCAATACCCTCTGGGTGATAAAAATCCTCATATCTTGTCTAAACTTCAACCCCTTCACTTTAAAAGTGTGCTCTCTTGTTCTTGTCCCTTTGACTAAAAGGAGCAGATGCTGAATAGCCACTCTGTCCATGCACCTCGTAATCTTACCCTTCTGAATCAAGTCCCCCTCAGCCTTCTCTGTTCCAGTGTAAACAACCCAATCTTATCCAGCCTCTCTCCATAGCTGATATGCTCCATCAAAGGGAACATCCTGGTGAATCTCATCTGCACCCCCTCCAGTGCAATCACATCCTTCCTGTAATGAGGTTCCCAGAACGGTTCACAGTATTCCATCTGTGGCCGAATCAAAGTTTTGTGTAACTGTTATAATCTATGTCTGAATGATTAAAGGATATGCCGACAGTCGCGTGTGACTTCTGAACTAACCTATTACTCTATCTAGTGACATTCAGGGATGTGTGGAGAAGTACACTCTGAGCTTCCTAGTGTGTTGCCATTCATTGAGTCCTCCCCTGTCTGGTTAATTCTTCCAAAGTGCATCTCCTCATAGTTATTCTATCTGCCATTGCTCCGCCCATCTGTATCTTCCTGTAACATAAAACCTTTCTCCTCACTGTCAACCACCTGGATAATCTCTGTGCTCTGGCAGGAGACAGAGAGTAATGGTAGAAAGCTGTGTGTGTGATTGGTGACCAGTGTCCCTTGCGTATCACAGGGACCAGTGCTGTGTCCCTTATTATTTGTGGTATTTAGAAATGATGTCGATGTGAATGTGGAGGGGGGCGGTTGTGGTGAGAGTGTGTTACAGATGCTGGGATCTGTACTGAAACCAACACATGCTGGAGATCACAGTGACTCAGACATCATCCATGGAGAGAGAGCACAGAGCCTTTCATCGCCTATATTCTGATTCCCTTCAAACAAAGCAAACTGAAGTTTTACCTTCCCCAGTTTGTGTATGTTCCTCCCAATACAATTTACTTTATTGTTGTAGGGCTAACTTACTGTATGAATTCTTTTAAAATCCTCCTGATATCCAACTATACCACATCCACTCGTTCTCCATTATTTAGATCGACAAGGGACATTTCAAGCAAACGTTTTGTAAATGTTGCCTTCCCTTTCAGAAATCTAGCATCATTCTCTCGACGTTTGCTATAACATTCCAAGTGTCCAATATCACATTCTTTATAATAAATTCCGACAGATTCCCCACTGTGAGCAATACGTTTACTGGTCTCCCTCTTCTTCACTTCGTAAATCCTTAGAATGCATTTATAACCTTCCAAATTGAATATGTAACGATACAGTGATTCCCAATGCAATTATTATGTCTATTTCTGCTTTCTCTGAAATTCTGGTATGAAGTACATTTGGTCTGCCAGACTTATCAATATCAATACTCAAGGCCAGTTTTCAAACTGTACCTTGTCACTGATATGAATGTTGTTAGTCTTTAGTTACACAAGTCCCATGGTCACTTGGTATTCCCAGGAGATTTTCTGGACCTTCCTCCGTGAAGACAGATATAAAGTAACTGGTTAGTTTCCCGATCATTTTTCTGTTCTCCACAATAAATTATCCTGTCCACACATTCACTCTTCCACATTTGACCTTGCTTTTATTTTCCTTTCAAATATTCAGCGGTTTTTCGTCAGTCTTTTTGTTTCTGGTTAGTTTGTATTGCTGCTCTCTTTATAATTTACTTATCAGTTTATCAGCCCCCTTTTGTTGCAGCCAAAATTTCAATGAATCCACAATAGATGACCCTTCTCTAACGCACTTCCATCGATCTAATGCAATTCTTAACTTCTTTTGTTCACCATCATTGAGTCAACTTTCACTTTTGCGATTTATGCCTTGGAGGTATATATGTACATTGTAGACCTTACAATGTTTCTGTAAAAAGCAGACATTTCCTGTCTTTCATTAAGTCACGTTCATGTACATTTCAAATTCACTAAAGCCAAGTTTATTCTCGTTTCTTAGTGGCTTGTACGACTCAGGTATGTGCCCGTAATATATAAAAAAAACTGCTTGTATTCAGCCGTCATGTAAAATTCAATATATTAAGATCACTATTCCCCAAAGCTCCTCTACAGCAAAGTCTTCGATTTGCTCTTCTGATCACACACCAACTCCAAAATTGCCTGATCAACAGCTCGGTGCTCAATTGACTACGAAAGCAACCCATCTCAGACATGCTCATGATATCCGTTTTCCCAGCATTAACATTCACTTGGGTAAACACTGGTGAGATGTAACTTGAAGCTGTCCATTATTACTCACAAACCTGTATGTCTATTTTCCTGTTTTATAGCATACCCAGCCTTTGTATTGCAGCTTTCACTTTGATACATAACTCTCATAAAGGTTTGCTTCTCCTTGCTGTTTCGAAGATCCACCTTACCAGATTCTGTGGAACCTGAGTGACGTGGGGTCTGGCGAGGTTAATGGTAGATTCAGACAAGATGTTTGGCGAGGCATATCTCAACATGGTTCTTATCTCACCACATCTTCCCCGTTCTTCTCAAGCGTCATTCTGATATTGTCTCCAGATCTCCCGTTATGCTGGTGGAGTAGAGAAGGACAATGATCTTTTAGCAAAGCTGTGTATTCCCCAGACAGCTGAGACTGCTCTAACCTGGGTGAGAACTTTACGGCAGGGTGGTAAAGTGTTCCTGCTGCTATACAGGGTCTTAGTGAGATCACATCTGGAGTAGTGCACACAGATTTAATCTCCTCACCGGAAGTGGGAATGAACTCAAAGATTGTTCCCTCAGCTGATTTCTGCAACGAAGGTGTTAATCATAGAATCGCTGCAGTGTGGAAGCAGGCCATTTGGCTCATCAACTCCACACTGATCCTCCGAAGACCATCACATCTAATCCCACCACCCACCCCACCCAATCTTGTAACCTGGCATTTTCCATGACTGATTCAACTGGCCTCCACATACCCAAACGTTTTGGGTAATTTAGCTTGGCCAATCCACCTGATCTGCATATTTTGGGACTGTGGGAGGAAACTGAATACTGAAATTGTACTAGGATCTCTGGTGCAGTGAGGCAGCAGTGCTAACCTCTGACCTTCCCCATGTGGGCAACACAACTGGCCTGTATAGTTCAGCCCTTGAAAAGTGACATTTGAGCAGGGAGTTTCCATAAGTCCCCAAACCTGTCATTGAGCAACAGGAAGTGGACATTGAGATCTTCAGCGACTTGGTCAGGAACAGGAGCAGGACACAATGTAAGAATACCAGGAAGTGTAAAGCAGGAACAGAATGAGCCCAGACACTTATGCCTCTTACGCAGCAATTGGAGCAGATCTTTTACAGCCTTTTGCCTGTTACACAGGAATTGTGAAAGGAAACATAGAGGTTATAGAAAGGGAAGGACTTCGAATAACCAGCTTCACTGGGGAATGAAAAGTAGTGAGGAAACTTTTGGGATTGAAAACACATTATTAGAATCCATTATGAAGGTATAAATAACAGGAGATTTCCAAAGTCAAGCCACAATCCAGCACAGTCAACATAGTTTCATGAAGGATAAATCATGTTTGAATGATTTGACTAACTTTCTTTAAATAAAACGTAACAAGCAAGGTGGATAATGGGGATCCTATAGATGTATTATATCTGGACTTCCAGACATCAATGCATAACATGCGTCGCAAAAGATTAATATGCAAGACAAGACCACATGGTGTTAGGAACAATTTACTTGCTAGAGGAGAGGATTAGCTAACCAGTAAAAACCATGATATGGAGCCGCTGGTTTTGGAATGAGTGGGACAAGATCAAAAATCAAACGACACCAGAATAGAGTCCAATGGGTTTATTTATAAACACAATGTTTTATTGCGCTGTTCCTTCATGGGTGTAAGAGAGAGGATGACCTTAAACACAGAAGTTTTATGCACATGAATTGGACATACCTAAGATGGCTCTTAAATACTTAATTAGTTAGAATGGAGGTGCAAGTTTGATTGATTATAATGCAAATCGCAGAATTTATTTCAAGTCACTGCCTGGAGATAACTTCAGGTAAATGAAGTAACACTTGCGGTCAGACAATGTATTCTAAGCGTGACGCCTTGTTTGGACGCTGTCTGTGTCTTCACCTGGAGTCAGACTGGTTTTATTTTCAAAGTAGGAGTTTATAAAATATCACATTGACTGACTGTCTACAACTTGAACGTATTTGAAAAAAAAATGCATTTGCAAATACAAATGGTCTAATGCAAGTTCAACCCGCAGATTTATATGTGCATACATGTGTGTGCCTAAGTAGGAGAGAGGGGCGTGTCTGTGTGAAGGGGAGAGAGAGGGGTGGAGAGAGAGAGGGAGAGACACACTGTGTGTATGTAAGAGAGAGTGAGAGGGTGTGTATGTGTGTGTGAGTACAGGACTTAGAGGGAGAGGCTGTGTGTGCATGCGTGCGTGTGACGGAGTGGAGTGCGCATATGTGCATTTGAGAGACGGAGAGTGAGAATGTGTGTGTGGAACGGATAGGGAGAGTGTGCATCAGTGTATGTAATGGGGAGAGTGAGAGTATGTGCTTGTCCAGATGAATACACATACAGATACAGCAAATCCCTTTACCCACACACACTCACTCCGTGTTATCAGAGTGTCACCTCTACGCAGTCTCTGCTCCATTTGGTGTTCATGTTGCAGACGCAGATGCAGTAACTACAGTCCCCATGCTCCATCCAGAGTTGGGTCAGCAAATCCTCAGGTCTCCCTGGATGTCTGACGCACCTCACAGCACAACCTCCAGCAAACCATCCTCAGCCCCGCCACTAACTTTTCAATAACAGGAGTAAGTCACAAGCCCCTCAGCTACAAGCTAGATGTCTATTCCTTAACAATTGTACTCGAGGATTTCCCTCATGTTACAGACGCACGATCAACTGAGAGAGACAAACAGAGGCGTTCCATGGGCAGGCGCATACCAAGTTTCAAACGCGTGACTCAGAGCTTACTGGAACACTGCTGTCCATGGAACACGACATGGGAAACAATGGGAAGTGAACAACAGCCTGACGCACACCATTTCAATGGTTCTGAGCTTCACAATGCCAGCAATCGATACAGGAAGAAGTCAAAAACTACGGCCAGGGAAAGATACAGAAAAAAACCAAATAATTTATTAACTGATAACTTGCTGATAATATGGATAAGGAGATGGGGGCAATAGAATAACGGGATAAGTGACACAATGGTCGGTCCAATCCCAATAAAGCAAACATTGAATAAAGACATTGCCATATCCGCTAGAATGCTCATTGCCTCAAATTCTGAATCTGCTTCACAAAACCAGCACAGACACCGTAAACTTGGGTAAGGTAACGGCTAATATGGAGAGCTGTGTCGGCCGTGCTAGTGGATTACTTGAAAAACTGGATTATCTTCACAGCATGGGGAACATTGCAAACCTTTGCCAGGATATTGCAACCCTCTACCTTCACCCTCTGCCTCCTACCTTTGAGCCAGTTTTGTATCCACATGGCTTTCATATGAACCAACCCTGATAAACAGATGACCATGCACAATGTTATTCAACGCCTTATTGAAGTCCATATCGACAATGTACACCACTTTATCTCAGTCTTTTTTAGTTGCTTCTTCAAAGAAATCTCAGTCAAGTCAGTGAGACACAATATTGCTTGCACAAAGGCATGTTGACTATCCCTAATCACTCATTACCTTTCAAAATGCGTGAAAATCCAATGACTCATAATCCCCTCCAACAACGTACCCACTACTGACGTCAGACTCACTAACTTTTCCTTATTACCCTTCTTCAATCCTTTAAGTAATGGCACCATGTAGCCAACCTCCAGTCTTCCGACACTTTACTTGTTGCTATTAATGATAGCAAGGTGCCCAGCAATCACTTCCCTACCTTCCCACAGAGTTCTAGCGTACATCTAATAAAAGCCAGGATATTTTCCTGCCTTTGCATGTTTTAAGACCTCCAGCAGCTCCTCTGTAATACAGATACTTTCCAAGATGTCACTACTTTTTTCCCAATTTCTCGAGCTTCCATATTCTCCTGCACAGTGAATACTGATTCAAAATACTTGTTCAGTACCTCCTCCATTTCCTGTGGTTCTGCACATGGGCAGTTTTGCTGATCTTTAAGGATGTCCTATTCTCTCCACAGTTACTGTTTTGTCCTTGACGTATTTGTAGAATTCCTTTGGAGTCTTCTTAACTCTATTTGCCAAAGCTATCACATGTCCCCTTTTTATGCTCCAAATTGCCCGCAAGTATACTCTTGTTGCCTTCCGACTCTTTTCGTGATTCACTTTAAATCAGGAATTAAGAGGCTAATTATGACCATTCCGATTGATGGAAAAATCGATCCGGTTCACTGACACGCTTTAAGGAAACAAACTGCCGTTCTTACCTGGTCTGGCCTACACGTGACTTCAGAGACACAGCAATATGGTTGACTTCCAACTGCCCTCTGGGCAATTAGGGATGGGTAATAGATGCATGCCTAGCCAGTGATGCCCTCATCCCGTGAATGAATTAAGAAAACAACCCTCAATTCCTGCTGTCTATACCTGACATATGCTTCCCTTTTACCCGTGACCAGAACCTCAACTTCTCCAATCCTCCAGCATTCCTGGCACGTACCAGCCTTCCCCTTCACCCTAACAGGGACATAATGTCTCTGTGCTCCTGACATCTCATTTTTGAAGGCTTCCCACTTCCCAATTGACCCCCTTTTCTGAGAATATCTGTCCCAATCGTATTCTTAGTTATTATCATCAAAATTGGTTTTCAACAATTTAGAACTTTAAGTTTTAGACCTGGTTCATCCTTTTCCATCTCCATGTTAAAACTAATAGAATTATGATGACTTGCCATAAAGTGCTCCCACACTGATACCAAAACCATCCCCTCCCCACTGCCTTACTTCCCAAGGGTAAGGTGACGTTTAGCTCCTTCTCTGTGCTGGAAAGCATTGGTCAAACAGCTGCAGCGTTGTAACTGGGATTGGGATCAGCAGAGTCTTCGGCTCATTGGTTTGAATCGAACAATAATTTGACTCAATGCCATTTTCATTGAGCGTGACAGGGATTGTCTGCACGAGTCTGAGCTAGATTTTTGGTGCTATCTTATTGGCGCCATCTCATTAACCACCCACCCCATCCCATGTTGTCCCTCTCATTCAATACCAGCCCGATTCTCCCACCCATCAAAGTTGGAGGTAATCACCATCACCTGCATGCCCCTTGGTATTCCGTGATCTTTGGCACTGGTGCCATCTTTAAAAGGCCAATGGGTACATGGTAGAGTTTTCTCAGGTTGGCACTGCCCTGCAGAATTTATCCTGACCATGGCAGATAAAGGGGAATTATACCATGGTTTGTCGACAGAGACACGGAGGTTCTGGTGGATGGGCTGGGCAAGTACAGAGGGGGACCATTCTCTTCCCAGCGGGGGCCACACCACTAGACACAGCGAGCATGGTCTGGGCTCTCCACCCAGCATGCAACACCATCTCTCTCTCCCTCTCTCTCTTTTTCTTTACTCTCTACTATATCTCCCTCACTAATAGCATTGGATGGATACAACACTGTTGACTGACTTCCTCTGGACACGCCACCAGCTCCCCACAACCCCCCCCCCCACCAACATCAGCACTAACAGCAGGGTCACCCAATCCCACTCTCACTCCATCCTTCACCGTCTCCTATTCCAGGACAGACAGCTTGGAATAGGACACAAAGAGTGAAGCTGGGTGGTGAAGTGCCCGATATCCATTTCCCCCACCCCACCCACTTACCTGTGTGTCTGTATTTGACTCTGTGGCTATCTATACGTGGGTGCAGGTCTGACAGTCTCTGTGGTGTTTAAAATGACAATCTCTCCATCAGCTAGCCTCCTCACCCTACTGCAGTGACAGCGGCAGAGGATGAAAACCTTCGAGGATTCAGTCTGGGAGGGAGAGAGGGCAGCAGCTCACAGCACCATCCAAACAGGCAACACCATCAACACGTACAACTTTCCCCAACCCCCTCCACACCCCCACACCCCCACATACACTCACACACAATGCTGGTAGGTGGAAGGTTGCAACTATACTTAGCCCTATCAGTATAGAAATGCTCGCCTCCGAGTGAACCATTTTGTCAGGAGATGAGATGAATTGATTTCTCATTCTGTGACTTGCAATGCTTAAAAATTATGTGATAAAGTATTGAAAAGTCCCAAAAAAGGTCCAGTAATGTTGGGAATGACACAGGAACAACATTGTTTAGTATCAGACAAAACTGCTCTGTGCTTCCAAAGATATTATTTGAAAAATCAAACGGCCATGCAATTTGACAGATTCACAGCAAAGGATTTATTATCTTCTCAGAGTTAAAAACTGTGGCACCGATGCAGTGGTTTGGGTAGTCCAACAGAGGGAGGTATTGTCAGAATCTAATCACAAAACTCAGAGGCGAGCACTGCTGCCTCACAGCACCAGGCACCCGGGCTCGTGTCCACCCTCAGGCCACTGTCTGTGTAGAGTTTCACATTCTCACCGTGTCTGCGTGGGTTCCCTCTGGATGCTCTGGTTTCCACCCACAGTCCAAAATGTGGATGTTAGGTGAATTGGACATGCTAAATTGTCCATAGTGCCGAGTGATGTACAGGTTAGTGGCATTAGTCATGGGTAAGCGTAGGAGAGCATTTGAACGGGTGTGGGGGTGGGTTACTCTTCGAAGGGTCAGTGTGGACTGTTGGGTCGAAGGGCCTGTTTCCACACTGTAGCGATTTTATGAACTCTCTGAACAACAGGGACAGACGGAGAGAGAGAAGGAAGAAGACTTTGATTCCAAGTTCAATCTGTTTACTTCAAAAACAACTTTGCACAGAGATGCAGACAGAGGTACACACAAACTGAGATACTGATACTACCACACATAACACAGACCCACAGAGATACGCACATATATATGGACATTTACACACAAACACACAAACATAACCCAACATACAGGCACACACAATCTTGAATACGGAGAAATATACATTTTTTAATTAATAAGTTATCATTGGCTCGTCAGAGAAGGCAGGAGAATGGGGTTCAGAAATATTTTAGCCGTGATCAAATGTCATGGCAGAAAAGATGGGTTGAATGACCTCATTCTGCTCCAGTGTTCATTGCTCATATGATCTTTCCTGGAATTGTCTTTCCGCGAGGTCAGTGGAGATTGAATTTGATAAGTATTTAGTTTAGGAGAGTTAATGGGAATGTGGATAGCTTTGAGGTGCTGAGTGGTCGATATCTGTTTCTAATTGTCGACTCCTTATATATCAAAAGAGTGGTGATTGGTTTGAGGGGAACACATTTTGAGAATAAGGACAGTACCATTTCAGACTGAGACACGAATGCTCCTTTCTCTTTAGGGTTGTACGATCTGTGATGTTCTCATCCCTAGGGAGCAGTGAAGACTGGGTTACTGAAAACACTCAAGTTTGAGTTCCATGGAACTTTGATGAACTAGAGAATCCAGGTTTATTGGGAACAGACAGGAAAGAGATGTTTCGTAACAATCACATCAACAATGCACATTCCGAATGGTGCAGCAGGCTGAAGGGTCTGAATGGTCAGCTGTTGCCACTAACCAATATGTTGTTCTCTCAACCACTCAATACTGTTACAGAGGTAAAGAAAGATCCCATTCAGCCAGTCAACATCATTATAATGAGACAGGCGGAGACCATTCTGCCCTCTAAGGATTTAGACAGGAATAGATTGAAGTCATTCAGCCGGCTAAGTACGTTACACAGTTTAGGATGAGGCTATCCTGCCTTTCTAGCTTGTTGCCCAGCAACAGGGGAAACCTGGTAAACTATCAGGGAATAAACATTCAGGATAAATATTTATATTCAGGTTGTAAAGTTGTAACTTGGTGGAATGCCTCAGGAATCAGTGTGACATTATCAACAATTTAGAATCTATACCAATGACTTGGATGAGGTGATTAATTGGATTGGAGCTCAATTACTTCATTTACCAAGATAGTCATTTAACAGCATATGGAGACTCTGCAATGGGATACCGACAGGGGAAATTAGTGAGCAAAGCTTTTGCAGAAAACAGTATAACAAGGGCTAAGGGAAGTCAGTGCTCAGAACAGATAAAATAACAGCAACCTCCTCAAATGGAGAGAACATTGCAGAACGCATTGGTACGGAGGGATGTGCGTGTCTCTGTACATGAGCCGTATAAACCTAGTCAGCAGATTCCGCAAGTGATTAGGGAAGTGTATCGAATGATGCTGTTTCATACAAAGGCTATCGGGTATAATCGGGATATTTTACTGCATCTGTACATGACAATGCTGAGACTATATCGAATGTATTGTATGTAGTAATGAACCCTGAAATTGAAAGAAAAAATATGCAAATGTTTTAGAAGATCTTCACAGATGCTTCACTTTACTCTTTGCTAGAGTGAAGGCCTGATAGAATCATAGTGTCATACAGCACGGAAACAGACCCTTCAGTCCAGCTTATTTGGACCGACCAGATATTCTAATCTGATGTAAAATTATTTGCCAACATTAACCCATAACACTCTAAACGTTTCTTGTTTATATATCCATCTATTGCCCTTAAATGTTGTAATTGTACCAGCCGCCATCACTTTTGCTGCCAGCTCGCTCCATACACACACTACACTCTGTATGAAAAAGTTAACACGCAGGTATCTTTTTAATTTTCCCCTCTCACTTTAAATCTTTTCCCCCTGGTTTGGACTCCGCCAGCCTTGGAAAAGAACCTTGGTTGATCCCACATCCATGCCCCTCATGGCCTCTACAAGGTCAGAGTACTTCAGGCCTGAGAATGCGAGCTGATCATAAGACCCTAAGGAGAGTGTATTGGGGTGGAGCTGAGGGATGAGAGAATAAAACTAAGGATTTAATTTTAGAAAACAACATACTCATTTTAACACAGGTACTATGACGATTTTGTACATAATTGTACAAAAATTATGTATACATATATAAATACACCTCCAAATTATAAACTACAAATCATTCCTAAATGTAGCAGGTAACAGGGATGGAGTCATTCAATCAGGAGAATGTTCAACCATACCTTACCTAGTCCAGGTTGGTGTTTGGGTCACAATATTGCATGTTTCAGATCAGAGAAGGGGCAAATGCAACCCGTCGTAGAAGCAACGGCCATTGCTCCGTCTCTACTTGTACTTCTCTACAGCAACAGATGCAAGCTGAAAACCAATCAGCCAACTTTAGAACTCTTTGAGGGTTCAGCTAAGGATTCATTGGAATCTCTCCACTGCCTGCAGCAAAGGGAATTTAGCCAAATCCAACTGTTCCAGGAAGAAACCCCAGTGCTAGCAGCTTCTGTGAGGTAGAATAACTTCAGAAGCAGAATAGCAATTGAAACTCTCTCAATTTAGCTATTGTGATGAAATTAACTGTTATTTGGACAAAGCTTTTTTGAATTAATGTTTGCGTTCAGATGTGTGTGTGTGTGTGTGTGTGTGTGTGTGTGTGTGTGTGTGTGTGTGTGTGTGTGTGTGTGTGTGTGTGTGTGTGTGTGTGTGTGTGTGTGTGTGTGTGTGTGTGTGTGTGTGTGTGTGTGTGTGTATATATGCGTGTGTCTTTGTGCGCATATTTCTGTGTCTCAAATTTATAGAAAAATAAATGTTGATGTACATATTGTCAATGTTCAAACTCTATGTCATTTATGAATCCATCGTATTTTGACTAACTTTGCTTTGGCTTTAGGTTAGTTATTTTACCAAATTTAAGAAACCTGCCTGACTGTCCTAACACTGAACCTGAGATGGATAACATTTACCAAATTACACACTTAGTTACACTGACAATTTGTCGTGACGTCTGGAGGAGAGGAAATAGAAAAAGAAGCAATGACTCTCTAACCTCGGTAGGAACAGGGATCAGGAGAAATTCTCAAAAGGCCATTTGAGTGGGAATTTCTCCTCCCCACAGGTTAGTGGTACCTGTGTGTTTGCATTTATTCAAAGGTGTGTTAGTTAAATACTTGACGGGAAAGTGACTTAAGGATAATGAACTGCAGATAGGAACGTGGGGCTGAGACCACACTCTGATCACCCACAAGCTTCGTGCCTGGTGGGGCAGGGACCGACTCCTGTTCCTCAGTCCGACTTTGCCCCATTCCATTGAGCCCCTCAATCGGCTACCCATGAGCAGTTGGAGATCACTTACTCATACTATCTGGTGCACAGAAACCGAGGAGACCATTCAGCTCCTGAGTACAGTCAAATATGATTTGGTGTGGATTGGAAAACATTCTTGGGAAAAGAGTGGGTGTTGAAAATGTGTTGCTGGAAAAGTGCAGCAGGTCAGGCAGCATCCAAGGAGCAGGAAAATCGACATTTCGGGCATGAGCCCTTCTTCAGGAATGACCTGGGGTGTGCAGTGAGAGAGGGACTCACTGAAATTATTGTAATGAGAGGAAGAGAGCTTCTTCAAGGAAGGCATCCTTGCAAGAGGATTCGCAGTAGGTTAAAATTTTCGAGGAGAAAGTGAGGATTGCAAATGCTGGAGATCAGAGCTGAAAATGTGTTGCTGGGAAAGCTCAGCAGGTCAGGCAGCATCCAAGGAGCAGGAGAATCGACGTTTCGGGTATGAACCCTTCTTGAGGAATGGCTCTCTCACCTCGGTAATGAGGTGTTACTGTGGGTGTTACTGTGAAACAGTCCCCGCCTCTCTCTTTTCAGATGTTCCCCTGTCTCTATTTATTAGTCATGTTGTTGACCCAGATTCACAGGGATTACAGCCCCCACACTGTACCCAGATATTGCTCACAAAATCCTTTGGTCTGTTTGATTACAGCATTCCTTCACAAAACATCCAGGAAAATAGCAACGATGAAACTTCCAAAAACAGAATGCAAGAACATAAGAAGCAGGAGGAGGTTATTCAGCTCCGATAGCCTGCCTTTCGATTCAATACGATCATGGCTGATCTGCCTAAGGCCCCACCTCCTGCAGGGCCTGCCGTGTCAAACATCCATTCATCCCTAACTTCCAACCATCTCAATGTCCTATCTCCGCAATCTCTCTGAGATAGAGAAGTCCCGATGGTCACTCCCCTCTGTGAGAAGGAGACACACCGCACACATACACTGTGACCTTTTGACATCAATAAAATATATGAACACCAGGTAAGATTGACTGACCCAGATAACAAGGCAGTATTTGACTGATGATGGTATCAAGGAACCTGAAGTAAATGGAACATAATGGAGATTATGAGGAATTTCCCCACATTTTTTTTGAGTGGTACAACAGCGAAGGTAAGGCGAATCAGGAAGGCTACAGCTAAGGAGCGGGAGATGTTTAAAATTACTTACCGGTAGTGGCCAGCGGTGTTTTTCTTCCACAGTGGGAGCGGGAGCAGCGGCGTAAGTGACGCGGACCAGAGGGGTAGCCGGGAAGGAAAGTAAGTGACCATATATATTAGCAAGGCCCTGTGGCCCAGAGGGGAAGGGGGCAGAAGAGAAAAGTGCTAGTGGTAGGACACTTGATTGCTAAGAAAATTGACAGGATCAGGATTCCCAGAAGGTATGTTGCCTCCCTCGTGCCAGGGTCTGGGACGTCTCCGATCAGATGAATAAGATTCTGAAAGGGGAGGGCAAACAACCAGACATCGTGTTGCATATTGGCACCAATGATACAGCCAGGAAAAGGATTGAGGATATAAAAAGTGATTTCAGGGAGTCAGGGTGGAATCTGCAGAGCAGTAAGAACAGAGTAGTGTTCTCAGGTTTACTACTGGTGCCACGAGATAGCGAGGCGAGGAACAGGGGAGCGGGCACAGCTTAACACATGGCTGCGCAGCTGGTGAAGGAGGGAGGACTTCAGATATGTAGATAATTGGGATGCCTTCTGGGAAGGTGGGACCTGTACATGAAGGACAGGTTGCACTTGAACTGGAAGGGGACCAATGTCCTGGGTGGAAGGTTTGCTCGAGTGGTTCAGGAGGGTTTAAATTGTATTGCAGGGGTGTGGGAACCTAAGCTATATACCGGAGGTGAGAATTGATGGAGATGAGACAATAGCAAGAGGTAGCGTTAGCTAGTGGGAAGGAATTTCCTGGGAAAGAACCAAGGGATTGGTTGAAGTGTGTTTGCTTTAATGCAAGGAGTATCAGGAATAAAATTGATTAGCTTAGAGCATAGATCAGTACCTGGTGCTATGATGTTGTAGCCATAACAGCGACGTGGGTTTCTCAGGGGCAGGAATTTTTGCTGGATGTTCCAGGATTTAGAACATTAAAAATAATATAAGGAGGGGGGGGAAAGAGGAGGGGTTGTAGCACAGCTAATCAGAGAAGGTATCACAGCTACCGAGGTCTTCATTGTCATGGAAGATCTGCCTACTGAGTCAGTATGGGTGGAAATTAGGGACAGTAAGGCAACAGTCACCTCAGGGGTTTACTACAGGCCGCCCCAATAGCAACAGGGAGATTGAAGAAAGCAGAGATTGGCAGATTCAGGAAAAGTGTGAATGTAATAGGGTTGTTGTAATGGGTGACTTTAACTTTCCCAATATTGATTGGAACCTCCTGCGAGCAGATGGTTTGGAAGGAACTGTTTTTGTAAGGTGTGTTCAGGAGGGTTTTCTAACTCAGTACGTCGACAGGCCAACGAGGGGAGAGACCACTTTGGATTTGGTGCTCGGCAATGAGCCGGGGCAGGTGTCAGATCTTGCGGTGGGAGAGCATTTTGGTGATAGTGACCACAACTGCCTCACATTCTACATAGCCATGGAGAAGGAGAGAAGCAGGCACAATGGGAGGATATTTAATTGGGATAAAGGAAATTATGATGCTATCAGACGTGAGTTGGGAAGCACGGATTGAGAGCAATTGTTCCATGGAAAGGGCACTATAGACATGTGGAGATTGTTTAAGGAACAGTTGTTGCAAGAGATGCATAAATGTGTTCCTCTGAGACAGGCAAGAAGTGGTAAGATAAAGGAACCTTGGATGACGAGAGCGGAGGAGCTTTTCATCAAAAGAAAGAAGGCAGCTTATGTAAGGTGGAGGAAGCAAGGGTGTTGCTCAGCTCTAGGGGATTACAGGCAGGCGAGGAAGGAGCTCACAAATGGTCTGAGGAGAGCCAGGAGGGGCTTTGCAGGAAGTACTAGGGAGAATCCAAAGGCATTTTACACGTATGTGAGGAATAAGAGAATGATCAATGAAAGGGTATGACCGATCAGGGATAGGATAGGGAACTTGTGTATAGAGTATGAGGAGGTAGGGTAAGGCCTTAATGCGTTTTTTTGCTTCTGTCTTTACTAAAGAAAATGACCTTGTAGTGAATTAAACCATTGAGGAGCAGGTAAGCTGATGTGCTGAAAATTCTGACAATTATTAAGAGTCACAAGTCGCTAGGGCCAGACGAGATATGTCCTCGGCTTCTTTGGGAAGTGAGAAATGTGATTGCTTTGCCGCTTGCGAAGATCTTTGCATCCTTGCTCTCCACTGGAGTTGTACCTGAGGACTGGAGGGAGGCAAATGTAATTCCTCTCTTCAAGAAAGGAAATAGGGAAATCCCCGACAATTACAGGCCAGTCAGCCTCACGTCTGTCGTCTGCAAGGTGTAAGAAAGGATTCTGAGAAATAGGATTTATGATCATCTGGAAGAGCGTGGCTTCATTAAATGCAGTCAGCACGACTTTGTGAGGGGCAGGTCATGCCTCACAAATTTTATTTTGTTCTTTGAAGATGTTACTAGACACGTTAATGAGGGTCGAGCGGTGGATGTGGTGTATATGGGCTTCACAAGGCACTTGATAAGGTTCCCCATGGTAAGCTCGTTCAGAACGTCATGAGGAATGGGATACAGGGAAATTGAGCTGTCTGGATACAGAATTGGCTGGTCGACAAAAGACAGCGAGTGGTAATGGAAGGAAAGTATTCTGCCTGGAGGTCAGTGGTGAGTGATGATCCACAGGGCTCTGTTCTTGGGCCTCTACTCTTTGTAATTTTTATTAATGACTTAATAAGGAGATTGAAGGATGGGTTAGTAAATTTGCAGACGACACAAAGGTTGGATGTATCGTTGATAGTATCGAGGACTGTTGTAGGCTGCAGCGTGACATTGACAGGATGCAGAGATGGGCTGAGAGGTGGCAGATGGAGTTCAACCTGGATAAATGCGAAGTGATGCATTTTGGAAGGTCAACCTTGAAAGCTGAGTACAGGATTAAGGATAGGATTCTTGGCAGTGTGGAGGAACAGAGGGATCTTGGTGTGCAGGTACATGGATCCCTTAAAATTTCCACCCAAGTGGACAGGGTTGTTAAGAAAGCATATGGTGTTTTGGCTTTCATTAACAGGGGGATTGAGTTTAACAGCCGTGATATCTTGTTGCAGCTCTAGAAAATTTTGGTTAGACCGAACGTGGAATACTGTGTCCAGCTCTGGTCGCCCTATTATACGAAAGATGTGGATGCTTTGGAGAGGGTTCAGAGGAGGTTGACCAGGATGCTGCCTGGAATGGACGGCTTATCTTACGAAGTGAGGTTGACTGAGCTTGGACTTTTTTATTGAAAAAAGAAGGAAGAGAGGCGACCTAATTGAGGTGTACAAGATAATGAGAGGCATAGATAGAGTTGATAGCCAGAGACTTTTTCCCAGGGCAGAAATTGTTAACATGCGAGGTCATAGTTTTAAGCTGTTTGGCGGAAAGTATAGAGGGGATGTCATAGGTGGGTTGTTTACGCAGAGACTTGTGAGAGCATGGAATGTGTTGCCAGCAGCAGCTGTGGAAGCGAGGTCATTGTGGATATTTAAGAAACTGCTGGACATGCATATGGTCGTAGGAATTTGAGGGTTCGTACATTAGGATTACCTTACATGAGGATCAATGGTTAGTACAACATTGTGGGCTGTTCTATATTCTATGGTTGGAGTGATTCAACACAAAGAAGATGGCTGTGGTTCTTGGACATCCACCACCTCAGTCCTGGAACATCTCTGCGGGAGATCCACAGAACAAGCATCCTCAGTTGCTCCTCAATGTCTTTCCCCCCATCATAAGCTCAGAAGTGGGGAAGGTCAATGAAGATCACACATTGTTCAGTATAACATGTCCTCCCTCAGCTCCTGTAGCAGTCTGTGTCCATGTGCAGCAAGACCGGGGCAGCATTCAGGCTTGTGCTATTAAAATATCGGTAACATTCATGCAACAGTCCTGCTGGGCACTGTGCATTACCACAGTAAAGAGAAGAGTTCATTCAGCACCTCAAGCTCACTTCACAGGAATGTGAGGAGCTCATTCAGCCCATCAACACTATTGGATAAGAATAGGGATAGCCCATTCAATGCCTCCTGCCTATTACACAGGAAAAGAAGGAGCCCAGCCAAACACATTGAACTGTTAGACAGGAACCAGGTATTGCCCAATCAGGCCCTTGAGCTTCTCCCCTGACACCAGGAGGCGGCCATTGAGGCCCTCAAGCCCCTTGTACAGAAACAGGACGATGTTATCAACGCCCCAACATGCCAACTAATGAAGCAGAGACTGCACGGATAGACTGCTCCATCTTGTTCCTCCTGGCTCCATTGCTAATGGTACACAATTGATACATCAACGTGAGAGGCTGACAGTGAAGAGGGAAGACAAATGTTTCATGTGAAGTCTCAAAGAAGCATCTTCCAACTCTGAGAAGTAGACTTGTGTTCTCTATGGATGGCAGAAGCTATTGCGAATGGCTAACTCTTTCAGAAGTAAGGCTTTGTAGCTGCTGACAGATTTGTGAACAATGTGACGATCATTGCAGGGGTCATACACCAACTGCACATTGAGGTGGTGAGAGTGCAGTCAAAGCCTGACGCTCTCTCTCAACAAACATGGGAGCTCCACAGAGCTACATAAACTACCAAGAAGCATGTATCATGGGGAAAATGCAATTTCTCATCTCACCAATGTCTTTCAATGGAAAGAATGTGTGTTCGTCTATGATGTTCAGGTTTCAATGCAGTGAACTCTTATTCTGTCACCATGCAACAAATTAAGCATCCATTATTTCACACCCTCTTCATGTTACCATCATCCCAGAATTATTGTGATAAAATAGCTTTGCACTGCCTCTATGACAAGGATTTATAATGGAGAGAGTGTCTGTCGACAATAGCCCAAATGCTGCCTCAACAACACTCCCCAGCTCCTACAAATGATTCATTTTGTAATGAAGGCTGGCATTTTATTTCCTGTACTGTTAATGGATGCCCTGCATGAATTCTGTTCATGACTTATGACCAAGGGCATGCAGGTCCTTTATTGCAAAAAGCACTTCCCAACCTCTCACCTTCTAATAAATACAACATGTAAAGGACTGTATGTGTTGTTCACATTCAAATCACTTCTTTGTGTTACAAATAGCGGTGTTCCAAGCGCCCCTAGTCTCTGTGTTCTCTCCATCATCCAATTCTCAATTCATGTAGGATATCTCTCACTTACCCAAGGACTGTAACTTTTTTCACTCACCTGTGTGCAACCGTGTCAACCTTCTTCTGAAAATTCAAATACACTGTTCACCCTAGTTCTCACTCGTCGATGTCACAACCAATACCCTCCATAAACTCCAGTATGTTTTTTAAAGATAGTTTTCCTGTCCTGAATTTAGGTTGGCGCTGCTCAATCATATCACTGTTCTCCAATGATCTATTTATGATTAATTACAAAAATTGTTCACAGTTTCCTCACTCATGACATCAGCTTATCCCCCAGTTGGTTTTCTGTTTTCAACCTCCGTCCTGTTGTATATATGTATGGTCGTAATAGCCGCTTTCCAGTCTGCAGGATCCTTTACAGAATATAAAGAGCTTTAACCACCCTCATATAATTAAGGAAAAGTCAGGAGAGAAGGACGCTATTGACCCATTCTGTCTGCACCAGCTCCGAAAAGAGTTATCCAGCAAGCTCAGTTCTCCAACCCTATCGTTGTAGCCCTCTAAATTCATCACTCCTCTGTTCCAGCAGCTTACCAACCTTCAACACAATGAGTTTTTCCAGGACTTCAGCTTTACTAATACTAAACTTCCTGAAGTTCCTCGCCTTCGCAGTCACCCTGTTCTCTAGTATTTCCAAACAGATTTTCTCTTGCTTCTTCTGTTTGGACAGAACAAATGTATTCACCTCACCGAACAGAAATGGCCTCTGTCACCTCGTGAATACGTGAGAGGATGGGGCTCAGACATAATGGATATGTCCCCATTCCTGCCTGTAAAGTTCCAAAATCAAAATGGTTGATGGGCATTTTGAGTGCAGCCCTCTCCCTGGTGTGAGAATGCACAGCTCTGTGACTTCCTCATTGTTCAAATAAACTGGCTTCGTTCTTTGCACCTGTGAAAGGTATACCATTGGGAAATAGTTGTGGAAATCATAGAAAGAATAGTGCAGTGCCCTGTTCCTCCCTACCTAGTCTCCGCAGACCCAGACACACTGTAAAATATATCCCCATACCTTGCACAGAGTAGGTACACCAGGCCATCTAGTCTCCCTGAATGAATGCAGCAGCTGACAACACAAATCCAAGGAAACCATCCAGAGAACCTACATTGACGTTCCAATGCCTGGAGCAAGTCAATACGTACATATATGGCACACGAACTCAGTGTTGAAGATGCCTACCTCTCCTCTGTTTCTATTCCTGGCTGATAAACTGTTGCATTTCAGTGCAATCCCTGAAATATGAATAGTTCTGCTCTCCATGGAAATAGTTGACAAATTATCTGCGCAATTTTCAGTACCTCAGTTACGATAACAGCAACACCGCTATTGATGGTGGAGATGCAAGGGAAGGTGATGGTCTAACAGCATTTTCTCTAGACTATAAATTCTGATATCTCCACAAATATTTCCCAATTGTATACCTTTCCCAGATGATGACGCAAACCTGGACTTCAATCCCGCCACAGCAGATGGTGAAATTTGAATTCAATAAAGTATTTAGAATTAACTATCTAATAAAATTTTGATGGTTGTCAGAACTAAGAACATCTGGCACACTAGTGCCCTTCAGGGAAGGGAATTTTCTATGTTCATTGGTCTGGCATACATGTGATTTCAGACGTCAGCAGTGGTAGACTCTCAAATGCTGTTTGGAATGGTCAAGTCTGATATTCAGTTATACACTACAAGGTCTCAAAGAAGTGAAACCAGACAGACCTGAGCACGGCCAGTCTACAGCACGTAGAAGTGCAGTGGTTCAGAAATGCAGTTCTCCAGCACTTTCTGAAATCAACTCGGAAAGAGAAATAAATGCTGGCCCAGCCAACAACACCCATGTCCCATTAAAAAGAAAAGAAGATGACCACACCCAGCATGGAGAAATAGAGGGGGCAGAACTCCCTTGAAACAGGGACTTGGATATATATATCTACATGGGCATGGGAAAAGGTGAAAAACAAGTGAAAACGATCTCTCAATTTATTTCCATACTAGCTGATTATCCACAGTTCCTTTGGGTTTTTTTTTCTGTCTCTATTTCTCCATATATCCAACTCAATCCACCAACACATATTACACTATTTCCCAGCTGATTTCATGACTGATGCATGGTGAGTGGACTCAAAAAACTAACTCTGTTTTTCTCTCAACAGAGACTGTCAAACCTATTCCATTTCCTCAGCACTCTGTTTCCTTTTGGTTTAGAACCCCAGCATCTTTCTTTGTTTGATTTAACGTTTATTTTTCTTATTATATCGGACATTAGCCCATCAAGTCCACAATGACCCTTTGCAGAGCCTTGCACCCAGACCCACCTCATACCCCATTCTTGCATTTCCCATGGCTTACACGACTTCTAACCCTGTCCCTGCGTCTCGCACAGCTAACACACCTAACTGCACATGATGGGTAATTTAGCATGGTCTATCTACTGAACCTGTGTGCACTGTGGGAGGAAACAGAACCTAACAGAGGTGAATAGGAGCATGAGAGGTATGAGCAGAGTGAACAGACAGCAGCTGTTCCCTTTAGTCAAAGGGTCAAAAATAAGGAGGATCACGTTTAAAATGAAAGACAAGGCATGAAGAGAGGATTTGTGGAATCTGTTTTGAACCCAGGCGATGGTTTGTGTCTAGAATGCATTGCCTGAGATGGCGGATACGAAAGGAAACCTCACAAACGTTATAAAGCACTTGTATGGGCATTGGATGGTGCAGACTCGATGGGCCTTTTCTTTAATACAAGATTTCATGTGGTGGCAGCCATGAAAGCTCTGATATATCCTGAAGCAGCAACCAATGAGACTTTTCGGTTTGTCCCATCGAACTGTGCTCAGTAAATGGTGAGATTACAAACCAGAATCATCCCATGGAGTATCAGTATTTACTCAACCTAGGACTGCCCAGCCATCTCTGAAAACATCCATGTTATCCACATGCTCAGTACAAGAATCGTCCAACGATAGCATCAGCATTATTTCGGCTGTTTGACACCATTATTTTAAGGACACCAATAACATAGAAACAGACTTTGCTTCATTATTATGCAGACTTCTCGTGAAAGGTTGTTATTTCTCTGAAGAATAATAAATTCCTTCTCATATATTCGCATTGACAAAGAGTTCGTTTTCCTGCGAGCGGTTTGTGTAACACTCCATCCATCAGCAGTAATATTTACTCCCAGTTAAACCAGTACATAAGGTGTACAGCTGGCACTCCCTCTCAACAGCCACTTGAATGGACCAACACCAACTGCACCATTAAAATCCCAAATGAACTAAAAAGACAATTCGATTTTCTAATACTTATTAAACAATGAGGAAATCTTATTGATCCAATGAGTGTGTCGCTGTCGTTGAAGTTGTGTGATCTATTTCCGTGAAACCATTTCGTGCATAAATTGAAAGAATAAAAGCTCAGGTCACATATACACGGTAACGCAACATTTAAACACAAGATGCCAGGGAATAGTAGGTTACAGATCTTCAGGAAAATGGAAATAATGTAGTTTGGTGTTTTCTGGCTGATGTAGTTGCATTGGGCTGAAGGGTCGGTTTGTATGCTGTATGACTGTCACTGTAATAGTTGGAAACAGAGAATGAAATCTCACTATTTCCATAGCTTGTGAGCATCAAACAGTGAGGAATACAATCTCCAAGGAAACACAGGATTTGAAGATATATCATTCTCCCTTCACTATCAAATTGTTAAGAACCCCGTTTCTCTCTTTGTAACATACCTGTTAGTGTTCCTGCACCACAAGAACCCCTGGCGTCAATCACCATATTCTAAATAGAAATTAAACACAGGCAACAGACTGCTGGCCTTCGTAATGAAACCCACCTCACAAGAACAAGTGAAAGGAATCTGTTGTATTAAAGTTATCCATTCGACCCAATCTGATTTTAAAGCAGTTTCAAGCGAGACTTTCCCTTTGCCCTTTGCTCCTGACCTCTCTACATCATGAACCTTTCCTGAGTGGTTTAGAGTGCCGTTTAAAAGACACATATTGAAAGCTGTGCCCAATAATCTGAAAGGGAAAGTCTTCATGTTCATGAGAAACGTGTCGTAATTTTTTTAGTATCTAAAAACAACAGAAATGTAGAAACTAGCATCAGGAGTAAGGAATCAAAACAGCTCAGTTATGCGATAAGGTCGTGGATGATCTGATTGTGACCTCAATCACACAGTCCTCCTTTGCCCTCACAACGTTAGTGCGTCATTCTTAGTCAATAGTCTGCCTGCCTCTGCTTTAGGAATATTCAATGTCTTATTCTCCTACGCTATCTGGGAAGAGAATTCCACAAAGACACAACACAATGAGATGATTACTCCAAATCACCAACTTCGTAACAGAGACATTTTTCAGTTTTATAATCCATCCACTCATGGTAATCTCTCACACAAGCTGAAACATTGTTTCAGTATTCAACTTAAAAGACTACTTGGAATATTCTGGGATTAAACAAGATCACATGTCATTCGCCTAAAGCTCAGCAGATCTAAGGCCAGTCAATTCAAGATTTCCTCCTGAAATATGCGCTCCTCCCAGGAGTCAGCTGTGTGAATCTTCTATGGATTGCATTTCATATCATTGTGGCCATCGCTCTGTTGATGTGCTTACACCACTACCTTGTAGATCTGTAGAAAATCGCCGCTACTTTTAAATGTATTCTGTTTCAGAAAGTTTCAACATTTATCTTAACTCCCTAAAAGTTTGATGTGCACGTAACGTTTTTATTTTGTAACCCAGGTGCCTGGTTCCTCTGTGCCTAAAGCCAATCTCTCCACTGAAATAATACATTACGTTTCCATTCAACCCGCCAATATCTTTGAGCACAGACACATTTTTCCTACTATGTTTCATACACCAATATTTGCTTGATCACTTGGCCCAACCTATATCTCTTCATGGACTCATGTCCTCTT
Source organism: Chiloscyllium plagiosum (assembly GCF_037043375.1). Taxonomy (NCBI): domain Eukaryota; kingdom Metazoa; phylum Chordata; class Chondrichthyes; order Orectolobiformes; family Hemiscylliidae; genus Chiloscyllium; species Chiloscyllium plagiosum. Next base: position 90,322,028 of record NW_028270183.1, read on the forward strand.
CATATCTTTTTTCTCCAACAGTTTCAACAATTTGTATTCTTCCCTAATACAGACAGAATATTTGGCCAAAGAAACACACTGTGGCGACATTTCAAAGTAATTTGAAATGAAATATTTTTACTCCATGTCTAAAGTAAAAATTTAGAACAAAGCTAAAGTGTGCTGCAGTCCTATCACTCAGTTCCCATTACTCAATGTAGGGTCAGATGGTGTGGAATGTGTGTGGGTAGAATTGAGGAACCACAAATGTGTAAAACCATAGTTGGAGTAATGTACAGGACTTTGAATCATAGTCAGGAGCTGGAGCGCATGATAGACCAGGAGATAGAAAATATATGTAGGAAAGGCAAAGTTACAGTGAGTGGGGGGATTTCAATATGCAGGTGGGTTGGGAAAGTCAGACTGGTAGTGGTTTGCAAGGAAAGGGATTTGTGGAATGTCTACAAGATGGCTTTTTGGAGCAGTTTATGGTGCAGGCAACAAGGGAATGGCAATACTGGATTTAGTGTTGTGCAGTGAGTCAGACGTGAGAAGGAAGCTTAAGGTGAAGAAACCCTTCGGAGATAGTGATCGTAATATGATTGAACCTAAACTTCAATTTGAGAGGGAGAAAGTAAAATCGGAGTTAATATTACAGCTGAATAAAGGCACCTACAAAGACATGAGGGAGGAGCTGGGTAGAATTGACTGGGAGAGGAGCCGAGCAGGAAACACAGTGGAAGAGTAATGGACGGAGTCTCTCGGAGCAATTTAGGAGTCACAGCAGAGATTCATCCCGAGGTAATATATATATTGTACAGGGAATGCATGGCTAGGGTAAAAACAAAAGAGAAAGCAGTTAACATGGCAAATGGCAATGGGAAACCAGAGGATTGGGAAGCTTACAAAGAGGAACAGAGGACAACAAAATAAGAAATAAGGAGGGGGAAGATTAAATATGAAGTTAAGCTATCCAGTGATAGAAAGGATGATTGCAAGAGCCTCTTTAGATATATTAAGGGCAAAAACAGGAAGAAGAAGTGGATATTGGGACACTGGAAAATGACGCTGGAGTGATAGTAGTGTGGAACAAATAATAGATGAGAAACTGAATAATTATTTCACGTCTGATTGCACGGTGGAAGACATGAATGATATCCGAAAAATTAAAGAGAGTGGGGAGGCAGAACTGATTAGGAGAAGTTGCTCGAAAAACTAAATGTATAAATAAACTGGATGGAGACATTAATGGTGATATTCCAGAAATCTTTGGAATCAGGGAGGTTCCCAGAAGACGAAAAAATTACGAACGTGACACCCTGTTTGTTTTTAATAAAAAGAAGATTTTTGATTTTTTTTTACAAAATTACAAAAAATAGTACAAACTAGTGTATTCTGCTTTACAATATAATAACAACCCCAATATAGAATTTAAAAACAAACTATACTAATCTATTCTCTAAACTAGCAAACCATAAAATAGGATATCCCACATTACTAAAACTAAACAAAAGGAGAAAATAAAATAAATAAGTGAATAAATAACTAGATGCATATGTTTTAAAAATTATATTAAGTCATAACAGAACCCGTATTGATTCAGGAGTCCTCCCCACAGGAGCCCCCAAACCAGCCAGAACCATCACCACGGCGAAGCAAAATCACTGAACAATTTGGCTGATATATCTGTGTCAATGTAGTTCATAAAGATCTGCCATGTTCTATAAAATAATTCCGTCTTTTGTTTCATCATATTTGTAAGGATGTCAAGTGGGATATATTCCATGACTATCCTGTGCCAATTTGAAAGCCCTGGGGCACCTTCGGATATCCAATTCACTAAAATGTTTTTGCCCTGACAAAAGAAAAGGATAATGAATAATTTCCTCCCGTATACATCCAAAGAAGGGAAATTTGGAGAGGCCAAAAGTAGAGGCACTGGGTCCCACCCAATCTCAGTACACAAAATCTTTGCCAAGGCATTCGCTACTCTGTCCCAATACACGCGGATCTTACGGCATGTCCTCAGACAATGGGTGAGAGTACTAACTTCTATGTAGGATACATTGGCGATGCTCCTGCCTTGAACTTTGCAAGTCACTCAGGTGCCATGTGAGCCCAATGAAGTATCTTCAATTGGATAGCCTGAGTTCTGTTACAGATATACAACTTCCTGACGTTTTCCAGGACGTCCTCCCGCATCTCTAAGCAGATTTCCATCCCCAATTCTTGACTCTAGGTTTTATACAACCGTTCCATGTCCTTTGATACCTTATTAAATAGTTTATGGTAGAGACTACTGACCACGGGCGGACCCATCGGCCGAATCACTCTCGTTCCCCTACCCGATTTATAAGGGTCAATTATCAACATGGTCTTTTTTTGTATAAAGTCTCCCGTTTGAACATATCGAAAAAGATCTTTGTTATGCAGCCGAAAGTTCTGACGCAGCTGTTTGAAGGACATCATGACATCCCCATCGAACAGGTCTCCCAAACAGGAGATATCTCTGAACTCCCAGGTTCTGAATACAGTATCATTCAGTCCTGGCTGGAATCCCAATAGTCCCACTATAGGGGTATAGGGGGAGGATTTTTGTCGCATTATCGTCCAGGCTTTGATTGTATTTAATACAATAGGATTTTTACAATGTTACGTAATAACTCTCACCTTGTCCGTAAATAGTAGATTGAAGAGGGGATATTTTGCTTGGGAGGCCTCAATATCTAACCAGATTGATTGTGGGTCAAAAGAGACACAATCAGCTACGTAGGATAATAGAGATAATAATTGGTACCTCCTGAATTCTGGAAAATCCAGCCCACCGCTTACTTGTGGAAACTGTAGCTTTTCTAATTTAATAAGGGGCCGTCTATGAATCCAAATAAAGGAGCCGAGCCAACCATAAAGCGTACGCAGCACCTGTCTCAGCAGCATCCAGGGGAGCATTCTCATAGCATATTAAAGGAGAGGTAGGATATGCATGTTGAACAAAGTTATTCTACCGAGCCAGGATATCAGGAGATATTCCCAGCGTTGAATGTCCTATCATGATTTCGCCGATAAATGTGTATATTTGACTTTATATAGCTGACCAAACGCCTGAGTATTAAAAAGTAAAGAAAAACTCCCAGTGACCACCGAAAACAAAATGGAATCTTGAAGAAGGGCTTATGCCCGAAACGTCGATTCTCCTGTTCCCTGGATGCTGCCTGACCTGCTGCATCTTTCCAGAAACACATTTTCAGCTCTGATCTCCAGCATCTGCAGACCTCGCTTTAACCTGAGAACATGCCAAATAATTTAACCACTTGAATTAAGCGGGGCACAGATGTCAATGGAGAACTTAAGAAAAGGAGAACATCAACTGCATAGAGAGTAATTTTGTGCTTACCCGAGCCAACCTCCGGAGCCATTATATTAAGGTCAGCTCGTACAGATTCTGCCAACGGCTCAATCACTGGTGTAAATAATAATGGTGAGAGAGGGCATTCCTGACGAAAATCTCTGCCAACGCGAAAGCTATCTGAACTTAAACTGTTGGTGATCACCGCTGCTTTGGGATCATTATATAATACTTTAACCCATTTAGTAAAGACCTCTCCAACACCAAACCAGTCCAGCATATAAACGAGATATGGCCATTCTACCCGATCGAATGCCTTCCCTGCCTCTAGGGAGACAACTAATCCCGGCATCGCTCCCTGCTGGCAGGCTTGTACCATATATAAGACTCTTCGAATGTTGTTAGATGATCTGCGACCCTTTATAAACCCCATCTGGCCTTCTTTAATAATGAATGGCAAAACCCTCTCCAGTCTTAATGACAACACTTTTGAGAGAATTTAAAATCCGCATTCAGCAAGGATATCGGTCGAAATGAAGAGCAGTCATCTGGGGCCTTTTCCTTGATAAGAATGAGACAAATATTTGCTTCTCTCAGAGAAGGCGAGAGGCAGCCCTGACTATGTGAATAATTATACATATATATAAGTGGCCCGACTAATTCCCCAATCAATTCTTTATAGAAATCAGCCTGGAATTCATCTGGTGCAGGCGCTGTGCCACTCTGGAGCTGACTCACTGCCTCCTGTATTTCCTAGGTTGCTAGGGGGGCATTCAAGAACAACACCTGCTACCAGGTTAGGCCCGGGAGGGCAAGATTTTTAAAAGAATAAAGACTCTATCGTCCTTGTTCTATCCTCACAGCCCTGTGACCTATACAATTCGAAATAGAACATTCTAAAGGTTGCATTGATCTTTTTACGATCACAAGTCAGGGTACCAGCACTCTTTCTGAAGACGTAATGGCTTGGGGAGCCTTTTTCTTTCTGGCAAGGTATGCTAGCTACCTGCCAGGCTTGTTGCCATATTCAAATAATCTCTGTTTAACAAGTAATAGCTCCCTCTTGGCTTTTTGAGTAAGTGTGGGATTCAAAGTTGCTCTAAGGGCTGTGATCCACTGTAGTTTAGTAATGGAGGGTCTATCCACATACGCTGCCTCAGCCGTCTTCAGGCGAGCTTCGAGCAGACCCTTTGTTCTCCCTTTTTGTCTTTTCCGGGTCACAGAATATGAGATAACCAAGCCTCATACGTAGGCCTTACCAGTTTCCCACATCACCGAAGGCTTACTGGCAGTGTTGGAGTTGATATCCCAAAAGGTTTTAAATTCCTGCCAGAAATATTTTATGAACTTACGACCCTTCAATAGGAAAGGGTCCATTCGCCAATGCCGGGAAGCTAGCTCATCATTACTAATCTTAACCTCCATATATACTGCGGCATGGTCGGAAATAGTAATATTACCTACTTTACAAAACAATATTGAGTTCAAAAGTGTCGAGGGGACAGATACATATCGATTCAGGTATGGCATTTGTGTGGATTAGAATAAAAAGTAAAGTCTTTACCCTCAGTGTGAACACATCCACATATCTACCAGCCCCAACTCCCTACTCAGATCCGCCAACTGCCTCGGTCTCATAGATATGCCCGCAGAGATCTTAGGTATTCTGTCCAGCCATGGGTTGATGATACAGTTACAATCTCTCCCTATAATTGTGTGGTGCACCCCGAGAGCCATCAACTTGGAGAACGCTTCCAACACAAACTTAAAAGGGTGCACTGGGGGACAATAGAGATTCAAAATCCCATATTCCTCTCCATATGTTGGGTTTTAATTAATGTATACCATACAGACTCATCTTTTATTGGCTTAGCATTTGGAAGGGAAGATTCGTCTGGATAAGAATGGCTACTCCTCTACTTTTTGAGCTGAAAGATGAAAAGAACACCTGGCCAAATCCACCCTATTTCAACCTCGAATTCTCCTTATCAAGTAAATGTGTCTCCTGTAGAAAGGCTGCATCCACCCTTTCCTTTTTAAGACTTGATAATATCTTTTTCCTTTTGATTGCTGAGTGGCTCTCCTTGACATTCCAGGTGCACCACCTAAACGAATGACTAGCCAAGATCGTCCAAGCAAGACCGAGACCCCCCAGGAGGGAGAACCCCACCCAAAAGACATTGAATAAAAACCAAAAATGATTTACACATAAAACACTCTTTAAAACAACGAAATCAAACTACTCCGAAAAACAAATTGCATAAAACATACTTAAAAGGAGACTTTCTCCCTTGTTCATAAGGGGCACTACCAGCTTCCAATAATCCCGCCATAACATCTCCCAGCCAGAACCATGCCCTCGGCTCAGGCATTACAAAGTAGAGTAAATAAATTCCAATATCTTATAAGACAGACGTGAAAAGGGTGGGAGCTAACCCCGACCCCCCACACACCATCTTCGCCTCATCAAATGCCTTCCTCTTTCGGACCACATTATTCTGGAGCACTTGTATATCATGACATGGGGATCCTTTCCCAACACTCTGGAGGTCTCGAGCAGCATATGTTTTTCCCTGTAATGTTGAAGTTGAACTAGGACTGGGCGGGGGCGCTGGCCCAACCCGGGCTGGCGCACAGCAACCCGTTGTTCCCGTTCAACCCGCACCTGGCCCAGCTCCGACTCCAGTTTCAGCAGCTGTGGGAGCCATTGCTTCAGGAAAGCAAAACGCTTGGCTTCCTCCTCCCGTTAGGGAAGGCCCAGCAACCGAATATTTTCCCGGTGACCTCGATTTTTGAGGTTGTCAATATGTTCCTCTAAGGTCGGGATTCGATATCCCAGAGCCCAGGCCTGATCCATGGATAACTCAGCAGTGGTCTCGGAGGCCGTGGTCCATTGCTCTGCATCTCCGACACGCTGCCCGAGTTTCTCGATCTCTCCGTCATGTTTCTGCAGCATGACCGAGATTGACTCCCACCTGGACTGGGTCTCTCCAATGGAAGCATCAATCTTCTCTCGGAGTGTTACAAGCTCCGAGATCAGGCTCGCCCCTGCAGGTGAGTCCCGCAGGGCGGCCGCAGACTTCTGCCTTGCTGCCAGGTGGGGGTGGGGGTGGGAGAGGGGTCCCTGCCTGTTGGGAACTGCGAGAGCCTTTGCCTTTGGTCATTTTCAAAAGCGTCAAATTCTAAAGTTTGATGTAGAATGGCCAAGGCTGCTGGGCAAAAACTATTTTAAACAATTTAACAGGTGAGGTGAGGGTGGGTACCCCACTTTGACTGAGTCTTGGGCAGAGCTGTGCAGACTCATACCTACTGGGTGCCGCCATCTTGGATCTCACTGACACCCAGCTTAAAAAGGGAATAAGGCAAAAGACAGAAAATTACAAACTGATCAGCCTAACCCCGGTCGTGGGTAAGTTCCTGGAATCCATTGTGAAGGATGGAATTTCTGAATAGTTGCCAGTGCGTGGTAAAGTATGGCGAGGTCAGTATGGTTTCGTCAAGGAGAGATCGAGGTAATGAATCTGTTAGAATTGTTTGAGGATGTAACAAGCAAGTTAGACAAGGAGAGCTAATGGATGTTATCTATCTGCACTTCAAGAAGGACGTTGACAAGGTACCTCACAGGAGGGTGCTGAGTAAGATAAGAGCCCATGGTGTCAGATACAAGGTACTAATGTGTACTGAAACTTGACTATCTGGCAGAAAGTAGAGAGTGGGAATAAAAGGATTCTTCTCTGGATAGCAGCCGATGTCAACTAGTGTTCAGCAAGGGAACCAAAACGTTTTACTTTGTACATTAACAATCTAGATGACGGAACTGAGGGCACCCCGGTGAGACTTTTAGATGATGCAAAGGTAAGTAGTGGAACAGGTGTCATTGAGGAGGCAGGGAGGCTGCAGAAAGGTTTAAGCAGGGGAGGAGAGTGGGCAAAGAAGTGGCAGATGGAGTACAACCTGAGAAAGTGCGTGGTGATGCACTTTAATAGGAAGAAGAGAGGCATGGACTATTTTATACCTGGGGAGAAAATTCAGAAGTCTGAAGTACAAAGAGTGTTGCGAGTTCCAGTCCAGGATTGTCTCAAGGTAATCAGCAAGTTGAGTCAGTAGTTAGGAAGGTGGTGTATCTGCCCCACAATGTGCTTGAAATCTTATATTCATCAAAAGAACTGAGTCAACTCTTACAAACAATAATATTCGTTTATTGAACACAATTAATATTAGAACAATAAAACGTATTATAACGTAATGTAAAACACTGCAAGTTATCTTATGGTTTAACTTGACTTTGGATGATCACATACCACCCATGAGAAGTCGACCACATTCCACGTGGTGAAGTCTTCTTGTTCTTCTGATAGTCTTGGAGGTGTCTTCTCTTTCAGTGGTTATTCTCGAGTTAGCACTCTCAGAGGGTTTTTACGATGATTCTTATCCTTCCAAGTCTTCACTCCTTTTGGGAGGGTGTGGAGGATCTGCCAATGAAATGATCAGGTACATTAAATTGATCAATCAGACTCAACCAGGTGTTGTCACATTGATGGCCCTAGGGCGACATTCCATTATCCTGTTCAGGTCCAACTTCAGGTTTGTATTACATGGTCTGTTGCTTCAGGTTTCTTTGCAACCATCTTTGGGTAGCTGCAGCCTGTCTGGATTCTGCAGAATGTGGATGAGCACAGAGCCTTTGGTCAAGGCTTGGTTCTACTTCACAGCATGCTTTAATCATTGTTCGTTTTTGTAACTCCATGGTAAATTTATTATTGTCCATTGTAAGATTATTATTTCAGGTGGTCAATCTGGTCAGAAAGGCAAATACAGTGATGGCATTTATTTTGAGAAGACTTGAATATTACAGCAGCGATGGATTTCTGAGGCTCTATAAGACTCTGGTCAGAACACATTTGGTGTATTGTTTACCATTTTCGGCCTCATAGCTCAGTAAGGGTGTACCGCCCAGAGCATGTTCAGAGGGGGTTCATAAGAATGGAATGAAAAGCTTAACATATGAGATCTCTGGGTCTATACTCGCTGGAGTTTATAAGGATGAAGGTGGATCTGATTGAAGCATACAGAATACTGGTTGGCTTGTCAGAGTAGATGTTGGGAAGATGCTTCCACGGCTAGGAGAGAAAGGACTCAAGGACATAGCCTGAGAGTCAAGAGAAAATCTTTAGAACTTGAACCCAGGTCACTCGAACATTATCTGGGTTTATCGCATCAGAATTCAGTGATAACACCACGAGGCCACTGACTTGCCCAATCCTCCACAGTGTGACTAACATGTGCAGTACGATATGTACTGGGATTTGCCTTCATGTTATCCTTGATTTCCTTATCAAGATATGGATGATTTTTCTCCGAAATGAAATTCCTCTTCGGTATTTAGTATCTCCCTAATTGTTTGCCAAATTTCTTCAGCTGTCCTGCCTTTGACTGTTCTTTTCTCCCCCCAGACCACCACAGCCAAATGCTTCCTTAGGCCAGTATAATTATCATTACCTAACACTAAAACTCTCATGTATGACTCAGTCTTCACTCTTTCAATCTGAATGTGAAACTCCAGCATGTTGTGGTTATTCCAAGGCAAATCTCATCCACCAATCCTTCCTTTTTACATAATATTAAATCTAAATTTGATGAGATGCCCTACAGTATGGAAATAGGCCCTTCGGCCCAACAAGTCCACACCGACCCTCCGAAGAGTAACCCACCGAGTCCCATTTCCCTCTGAGTAATGTACCTAACTCTATGAGCAATTTAGCATAGCCAATTCACCTGACCTGCACATCTTTGGACTATGGGAGGAAACCCACGCAGACAGTCCCCCGAGGCTGGAATCGAACCTGGAGGCCTGGTGTTGTGCTAACCACCGAACTACCGTGCCGCCCCATTCTCTGGTTGTTTCCATGACATTCTGCTCTCAGAAATAATCTCTCATACACTCTATGGATGTTTATTCAAGGATATCACTGTCAAGTTGATTAATTGAGCCAATTTGCATGTTCAAACCACCCATAGTTACTGTTGTGCCCTGGTTACAAACCTTCACTCTTTTCTACCTCAGAAGTACTTTGGGGGGACAGTGGCTGAAAATTACTCTTTTCAAGCGGTTTCTTCTCTTGCTTTTTATTTGAACTGAGACGGATTTCAAATTTGTTTGGCACAAAACACTTTGCAAAGGTCTGAGTTCCCACTCGCACGAACAAATGTTTATTTTCTTTTCACTAGTTACATTTCACAGTAAATATCGACGATTTAAGAGGGCTAAAAGTAGTCATGAGATATTGATAGCAAACAGGGTTGAGGAAAATCCCAAAGAATTATTTTTATATATAAGGAGCGAGGGTAACGAGAGAAATGTTTAGCCCACACAAGGACAAAGGAAGAAAGTTATGCATGGAGTCAGAGAAAATGGATGAGATTCTTAGCGAATACTTTGCATCTGTATTCACCAAGGAAAGGGACTTGACAGATGTTGAGATTAGGGATAGATCGCTGAGTACTCTGGTTCAAGTCGACATAAAGAGGGAGGAAGTTTTGAATACTCTAAAAGGTATTAAGGTAGACAAACCCCAAGTCCGGATGGGATCAACCACAGGTTACTGAGGGATGTGAGTGTGTAAATAACTGGGGCTTTACCATATATCTTTGCAAGATGATTGAACATGGGTGAGGTCCCGGAGGACTGAAGAATTGCTAATATTGTCCCCTAGTTTAAGAAGGATAGCGGGGATAATCCAGGGAATTGGAGACCGGCGAACCTGACATCAGTGGGAGGGATGCTGCTGGAGAAGATACTGAGGGACTTGAGGAAGGAGTTTTATTAGGTTCCCCATGGTCGGCTGATGGAGAAGGTGAAGTCACATGGGGTCCAGGGTGTTCTATCTAGATGGATAGAGAACTGGCTGGGCAACAGGAGACAGAGAGTAATAGTGGAAGGGGATTTCTCAAAATGGAGACCTATGCCAGCAACAGCGATCTGTGCCGGGACCACTGTTGTTTATGATATATATATCAATGATTTGGAAGAAGGTATCAGTTGCCTGATGAGCAAGTTTGCAGATGACACTAAGATTGTTGGAGTAGCAGATAGTGAAGGGGACTGTAAGCTAATACAGCAGAACATAAATAGATTGGAGAGATGGGCACAGAAGTGGCAGATGGAGTTCAATCTGTGCAAATGCGAGGTGATGCATTTTGAAAGAACCAGTTCAAGAGTTAACAGCATAGTAAACAGAAAAGTCCTGGGGAAAATTGACTTACAGCGAGATCTGAGTGTTTGGGTCCATTGTTTCCTGAAGGTGTCAACACAGGTCAGGAAAGGGTCAAAGCAGCATATGCCATGCTTTCCTTCATTGGATCAGGTGTTGAATACAAGCGCTGGCAGGTCATGTTACAGTTGCATAGGACTTTGGTTTGGCCACATTTGGAATACTGCATATAGTTCGAGTCAACACATTAACAAAAGAATGTGGATGCTTTGAATAGGGTACAGAGTAGGTTCACCAGGATGCTGCCTGGGTTGGACGGTGCTAGTTATGAAGAAAGATTGAGTAGATTAGGACTATTTTCATTACAAAGTCGAAGGTTGAGGTCTACAAAATCAAGACAGATATACACAGGGTGAATAGCAAGAAGCTTTTTCCCCAGATTGTGGAACTCAATTACTCGGGGTCATGAGTTCAAAGTAAGAGGGAAAAGGTTTAGGGCAGATATATGTGGGATGTTCTTTACACATAGGGCAGATGCAGCCTGGAACTTGTGGCCAGCGGAGGTGGTAGGGGCAGGAACGATAGCGTTATCTAAGATGTACTTAGACAGAAACATGAATGAGCAGGGAGCAGAGGGATACAGACCCTTAGAAAATAGGTGGCAGGTTTAGAAAATAGGAGGATCTGGTTCAGCACAGGTTAGGATGGCCGAAGGATCTGTTCCTGTGTTGAAATGTTCTTTGTTCTTTATCATTCAATCTAAAAATAGCACGTTTTCAACTTATTGTATGCTACAATTTAATAATGTAAACGATTTATTTATTTGATAGTGCATGTCAAATTATTGTCATTTCTAAATTACAGTCACAGGGTCAAAGCGATGTACAGCATGGAAACAGACCCTTCGGTCCAACTTGTCCATGCCGATCAGACATCCCAACCAATCTAGTCGCACCTGCTAGCACTCAGCCCATATCCATCTCAACACTTTCTATTCATATACCCATCCAGACGCCATCTGAATGTTGCAATTGGACTAACCACCACCACTTCCTCTGGCAGTTCACTCCACGCACGTACAACCCTCTGAGTGAAAAAATGCCCCTTACATCTCTTTTACATTTTTCCCTTCCTAACTGAAACCTATGCCCTCTAGTTCTGGACTCCCCACCCCAGGGAAAAGACCTTGTCTATTTACCCTATCCATGTCTATCATGATTATTTAAACCTCTATAAGGTCATCCCTCAATCTCCAGCGTTCCAGGGAAAACAGCCCCAGCCTGTTCAACCTCCAGCTATAGCTCAAACCCTCCAACCTTGGCAACGTGCACGTAAATCTTTTTCTGAACCCTTTCAAGTTTCAACTGATCGATCAGGTCCTGGGGATTTTTGCATCTTCATGTTTTTCAAGACATCCAGCACTTCTTCCTTTGTAATATGGACATTTTTCATGATATCATCATCTATTTATCCGTATATATCTACATCTCCCATCTCCTTTTCCTGAGTATACACTGACACAAAATGCTCGTTTAGTATCCCTCCCATCTCCTGCGCCTCCACACAAAGGCCACCTTGCTGATCTTTGATGGCTCTTTTCTCTCCCTGTTTACCCTTGTATTCTCAATGTATTTGTAAAATCCTTTGGATTCCTCTTAACTCTATTTGCCAAAGCTATCTTATGTCCCTTTTTTGCCTTTCTGATTTCCCTATTTAGAATACTCCTCCTGCCTTTATACTCTTCTAAGGATTCACTCGATCTATCCTGTCATATCCTTCTTATTCTTAACCAGCCCCTCAATGTCTTTAGTCATTCAGCACTCTCTATACCTACCAGCCTTTCCTTTTACCCTAACAAGAATATACTGTCTCTGGACTCCGGCTATCTAATTTCTGAAGGCTTCCCATTTTCTAGCCGTCTGCTTACCTGCGATCATTTGCCGCCAACAGCTTTTGAAAGATTTTGCCTAATACCGTCAAAATTGACCTTCCTCCAATTTAGAACTTCAACGTTTAGATCTAGTCTATCCTTTTCCAGCATTGTTTTAAAACTAATAGAATTGTTGGCAAATAACTGAAGCTGACACATTTCAGGTGAGAAATTAAATCGATTGATTATATTTAAATGTTATAATTCTATTTGATTGTTCAATCAAATGCTCACTCTGAATATTCAATCTGTCAGATGTCAACTATTTTGCAAATGATAGCGCGACAATATAGGCATTTGAATACTGAGATTCAATGTGTAATTGTGATCACCAGCATAGTCAGGCAACATGTTCTTTTTCGATACAAAACAAAATGTGCATTCTTTACTTTTGGATAATAAAAGGTCATTCGGTGTTTATATTTTAATTCCATCAACATAGAATCAATTTTATTGTTTTCAGAGATGATGCAGATATTGTTCAGTTGAATAATTGTATTTCATACCTTATTATTGCACAATTCACAAACATGGCAAACTCCTGATTATTGTGCAGGTCAGTAAACCCATCACTTTGCATCATGACCGACATTAAATGTGGATTCCAAAAGGGTGAATTCGTGTACAGTGTTACTGGACCTCACAGCTGCATGTAGCATTCAGCGAGACACTGGCCTGGCCCTGAATCTGTGAAGAGAGTTTCCAACTTGGGTCAGGGCAGTCATTCAAACATTCCCTCACAGAGAATCATTTGGAATCCACCTTGAGCAGGAGGAAACTAGCCAAGAGGCTATCACTGCTCTCAGTGTAGGTATAAATGCTGTCTAAATTAGATACCAATGACTGACCAGGAACCATGCCTTTTAAATTCAACCTCAGTCAGAGCCTGGCCCAGGGAGCAGATGTATGGACATGGAGTGTCAGAATCACATTTCACAAGTTACTTATGGTGATGACATCTGGTATGTCCCCAAGACCCCATACATCTGCACCCTGGACCAGACACTGGGTGAAAACCTTCACAATTGACAGTCTATTGCAGCATCTTGTGTCTCACAGTGATCCCTCTGAAACTATATCCAATAAATGTACCTTCACATTCAACAGTATCAAAATAAAATTATACATCCCTGTGGATACCCAGATACTAAATCAAAGGTCACCCAGCAGAATGCATCTGAAGAAAGCAGGAACAAACGGGAAGCCAAAAATCGTTTTAATAACTCAACTTGGTGGATTTTGTCTGGTCGTGGTAACCACACATATTGTGCTGACACTCAGGTGAATGTAACAATGCACATCAAAACTGGACCTCTTGGTCTAACGCCCCTCCCCAGCTTCCTGACCTCACACACCTCACTCCCTCAACACATTCACCAACTGATGAGAATCCACAAGCTGAGTGAAACTTGGAACATAGAACGGTACAGCACAGTGCAGGCACTTCAGCTCTCAATGTTTTGGCAGCCTTTTATCCTATTCTAAGATCAGACTAACCTCCATAACCTTCAATGCACTAACATCTGTGTGCCTATCCAGGAATCTTCTTAAATATCTCTATTGTGTCTGACTCTACTACCACCGCTGGAGGAAAGCCCTAGCTGCTCAAACTTTCATTGTAAGACATGCCCTCCAGTTCAGGCAGCACCCTGTTAAGTCTCCTCTGTGCACTCTCTGTGGCTTCCACGTGTTTCCTATAATGAGGCAACCAGAACTGAACATAATATTCCAAGTATGGTTGAACCACAGCTTTATAGAGCGAAGAAATAACGTCGCTGCTCTTAAACTCAATCCCCCACATAATGAAAGACAACACACCGTATTCCTTCTGAACAACCAAATCAATTTGGGTGGCAACTTTGAGAGATCTATGGACAATGAACCCAAGTTCCCTCTGTCACTCCACACTGCCAAGAGTTCTGCCTTTAACCCAGTATTCTTTATGCAAATGTAACCTTCCAAAATAAATTGCTTCACGCTTTTTAAGGTTGAACTCTAGGTGCCACTTATCAGCCCAGGTCTGCATCCTGTCAGTATCCTGTTGCAACCTACAATAGCCCTCTACACCATCCACAACCCGACCAACCTTCGTGTCATCGGCAAACGTACTAACCTACTTTTCCACTTCCTCATCAAAGTAATTTATAAAAATCAAAAATAGCAAAAGTCCCAGAGCCGATCCCTGTGGAACACGACTGGTCACTGAGCTCCAGGCTGAATACTTTCCATCTGCTACCATCTTCTGACTTCTGTGGGCCAGCCACACCCGTATCCACAGAGCCAAATTTCTCTGCTCCCCATGCTTCCGTACCTTCTGAATGAGCCTACAATGGGGAACGCCTTGCTAAAATTCTTGTTGACCACATCTACTGGTCTACCTTCATCAATGTGTTTTTTACATCTTCAAAGAATTCAATAAGGTTTCTGACGGATGACCTCCTCCTCACAAAGCCATGCTGACTATCTGTAATCAAACTATTGTTTACTAAGTAATTGTAAATACTGTCTCTCAGAAACGTCTGCAATACTTTGCCCACCACTGATGTAAGACTCACTGTTCGGTCATTTCCAGAGTTATCCCTATTGCCTTTCCCGAACAAGGGAATAACATTTGTCACCCTCCAAACATCTGGCTGGCACTGCTCCAGTGGACAGTGAGGATGCAAAGATCATCGCCAAAGGTACGCCGATCTCTCCCGTCACTTCCTGGAGTAACCTAAGGTAACCCCATCTGGCCTAGTGGATTTATCTATTCTTATGTTTGTAATTCATTCAATCAGTGTATACTTCCCTTAAACTTTTCTACACCCTGACCAACCAACTGATTGACTGCTTTCCATTTCAGTGCAATATACAGTGCTGTCTTCCGAGTAAATACAGTTCACAACATTCTGGGAATCATGGAATGAAAAAAATAAAGGAATGCACCAATGCTTTCCTGATGAAGAGTTTACGACCGAAACATCAACTCTCCTACCCCTCGGATGCTGCCTGACCTGCTGTACTTTTCTAGCACCACACATTTTGATTTTGATCTCCATCAACTGCAGTCCTCACTTTCTCCATTACTGAGGGCTTTCCCCTCTGCACACTGAGTAGGCAATTAACCATCAGAAACTCATTGTATGTGGAGCTGACTGCTCAGTTCTCGAAAGTTGCACTTGATGAATACATTTTTTTTAAAAAAGTAATTACAATTCCGCAGATGTTCATTCAGTGCCAGAGTTAGAAATGTGGTTCATGGTTTCAGCAGCTTGATATCAAACAGGAAATGACTGAAGAACTCTGAGGTACAGGGTATTCCAGGTATTATATTGCAGCTTACATTAATGCTGGAAGTATTTTTAGACAGGCTGACAGATGTGATAAGGGAATGAGTTGACATGTGGAGGTGTGACGTTTTTACCATCACAGAGGCGCATTTGAGGGAGTTCAGGGCTAACAACTCAATACTCCGTTGTACTGGAACTATAGACAGGACAGGGCAGGGTGTTAAAGATGAGGTGGTGTTGCTTTATTAATTAACAAGTCAGTTACTGGTGAAAGGATGGACAATATCTTGGAAGGGTCTTCAAATGAGGCTTTGAGGGTCGAGATTTGAATCAAAATGATGACACACACACTGCTTTTTAAAGCACACTTTAGCTTACAGTGTGTAAACAGGGCCTTCTGACCAACAAGTCCACACAGACCCTCTGAATAGCAACATTAAGATTGACAAGTCGCCAGGCCCGGATCAGATTTGTCCTCGGCTGCTTTGTAAAATGAGAAATGTGATTGCTTCGTCACTTGCGAAGATATTTGCATCCTTGGTCTCCACTGGAGTCGTTCCTGAGGACTTGAGAGAGGCAAATGTAATTCCTCTCTTCAGGAAAGGAAATAGGGAATTCCCGTGCAATTACAGTCCAGTAAGTCTCACGTCTATTGTCTGCAAGGTGTGAGAAAGGATTCTGAGGGATAGAATTTATGACCATCTGGAAATGCATGGCTTGGTTAAATGCAGTCAACACGGCTTTGTGAGGAGCACATCATGATGAGCGTCAAGCTGTGGATGTGGTGTATACGGACTTCAGCAAGGCATTTGATAAGGTTCCCCATGGTAGGCTCATTCAGAAGGTCAGGAGGAATGGGATACAGGGGAACCTAGCTGTCTGGATACAGAATTGGCTGACCTACAGAAGACAGCGAGTGGTAGTAGAAGGAAAATATTCTGTCTGGACGTCAGTGGTGAGTGGTGTTCCACAGGGCTCCGTCCTTGGGTCTCCATTGTCTGTCATTTTAATTAATGATTTGGATGAGGGGATTGAAGGATGGTTTAGCAAGTTTTCAGACACCACAAAGGTTGGATGTGTCGTTGACAGTATAGAGGGCTGTTGTAGCCTTCAGGGGGACATTGACAGGATGCAGAGAGGGGCTGAGAGGTGGCAGATGGAGTTCAGCCTGGATAAATGCGAGGTGATTCATTTTGTAAGGTCGAATTTGAAAGCTGAGTACAGGATTAAGGATAGGATTCTTGGCAATGTGGAGGAATGGAGAGATCTTGGTAGCCAGGTACATGGATCCCTTAAAATGGCCACCCAAGTGGACAGGATTGTTAAGAAAGCATATGTGTTTTGGCTTTCATTAACAGGGGGATTGTGTTTAAGAGTTGTGAGATCTTCTTGCAGCTCTATAAAACTTTGGTTAGACCGCACTTGGAATACTGCGCCCAGTTCTGGTCGCCCTATTATAGGAAAGATGTGGATGCTTTGGAGAGGATTCAGAGGAGGTTTACCAGCATGCTGCCTGGAATGGAGAGCTTATCTTATGAAGAGAGGTTGACTGAGCACGGACTTTTTTCATTGGAGAAAGGGAGGAGAAGAGGGGGCCTAACTGAGGTATACAAGATAATGACAAGCATAGATAGAGTCGAAACCCAGAGACTATTTCCCAGGCCAGAAATTGCTAAAACGAGGTGTCATAGTTTTAAGCTGGTTGGAGGAAAGTATAGAGGGGATGTCAGAGGCGGGTTCTTTACACAGAGAGTTGGGAGAGCATGGAATGCGTTGCCAGCAGCAGTTGTGGAAGCAAGGTCCTTGGAGACATTTAAGAGACTGCTGGACATGCATATGGTCTCAGAAGTTTGAGGGTGTACACATGAAGATCAATGGTCGGCACAACATCATGGACTGAAGGGCCTGTTCTGTGCTGTACTGTTCTATTTTCTATTTTCGAAGTCCTTGCACTTAATAATAACTTGGCCTTGGGTGTGGAACTGAGGCCCATAATTTCAATGCTCCATACTGTGAGTTGTGCACTGTTTTCACCATATTGTTGTAAAGATGAACTGAATAAAGGAGGGATTTTGTGTTTATTGGACAATCTAAAAGTTGGTATTACGAAAGGATGTCGGACCTTCAGTAAAAAGACTTTGCTGTTAATAGTTTGAACAATGGTGCAAACATTTACACAGAGATTTCCAGCTCAAGTCACACACAAGGATGTTGGGCTGGGATCATACTGGCCATCTTTGGAGCTGCACAATTCTGTTTGGATACTGACATTGTGGAAATAACATACACTGGATATGGTTTATGAGGGATTCAATGTAAGATGCCATCTGCTGCAGGAACCCTTCATCTTTATAACACATTCATTTAGGATTGGGTCCAAGGTATAAAATTACAGAAGGGATATACTTGCAATACATGGTTGTTTACTGGTCATTGTTAGAAATGTTGAACTGCATCTGGACCAGCGCCATGTGCTAGTCCATTGACCAGTCTGCCCCACACACATCTCCCTGTTGTTCAGGTATGTCTCTAACCAGTCTATTGTGAGGCATTGTGTGACTAACTGTCCAGCTCAAGTTAGGAAGCTCACTGAACAGATTTTGGAGATGGCCAGTGTTTTTGGAGGTCGTGGTGAGGGCCAGTAAAACTGTGCCTGAATGTAGGTTTTTTCTCAATGTCATTTCCAACAGCTTTTCTGCCTGCAAGATGGTGTGTTCACCGAACTGGACATGAATTGGCTGTTTACTATAGTTACTGAACTGTAATACTTAGGTGTGCGCTCTGGTAAGTCAATTATTGTTCACTTCAATTGCTTTCAACTGAAAAACAATGATGTTTGGTTTATTTTAAAATATGTAAGAAATAAAGTGATATTAATTCATCATTATACCGAATGTAAAAGTGACCTGCTGTATTTTTCCCACAGACGAATCAAGCAACAATCAGACATTGTCTGGAAAGCAAGATGATGTGAACAGGACTATGTCCCAGGCAACATCACCATCCTCTGTGGTAGGTTCTGTCCCACTGACAGGACACAGCCAGGCAGAGGCGGACAGCTCCTTGACATATAGTCAATATGGGGAGGCATGGTGGCTCAATGGTTAGCATTGCTGCCTCATAGCACTAGAGATCCAGGTTTGATTCCAGCCTTGGGCCACTGCCTGTGTGGAGTTTGCACATTCTCCCCGTGTCTGCATGGCTTTACTCCCACAGTCCAAAGAAATGCGGATCAGGTGAATTGGCCATGGTAGTGGGTTGCTCTTTGGAGGGGGTTGGCGTGGAATGATTGGGCCAAAGGGTCTGTTCCCACACTGTAGGAAATCTAAAATAATCATAGTGCTCAGCAGTGATGTGGATCCTGTGGCGGCTAGACTGCTCTGCGGCAGGTTATGGGGAACCAATAAAAGGGAAACCAAAAATTGACGACATCATCACCGATCTGCCTGCTGCAGATACACTCCTCCATTTCATCAATCGGTAAGAATGGTCACTGCACAGTCCTGATGGGGAACAAGGGCTAACTTCACAATTTGCAGACCCTCCACACCGTGAAATCTACTGAATGGTACAGACTTTAAACAGATTAAGCAACCAATGACGATGCATCCATGAGATATAATGGCCCATCGGCAGCAGCACAATCATATTCTGTACAACTCATACAGTCTGCAACTTCCTGGACAGACATAAATCCCACTATACAGTAACCACCACGGCCGGACATCTCTCCCAATGTACAGTAACCATCACGGCCCGACATACCACCCACTGAACCGTAACCATCACGGCCCGACATACCTCCCACTGTACAGTAACCACCACGGCCCGAGATAACTCCCACTGTACATTAACCATCACGGTCCGACATACCTCCCACTGTACAGTAACAGTCACAGCTCGACATATCTCCCACTGTACAGTCACCATCATGAAGAAGGCTTTGTGCCCGAAACTGGATCAGTGGTGCTGGAAGAGCACAGCAATTCAGGCAGCATCCGAGGACAGGCAAAATCGACGTTTCGGGCAAAAGCCCTTCATCAGGAATAAAGGCAGAGAGCCTGAAGCGTGGAGAGATAAGCTAGAGGAGGGTGGGGGTGGGGAGAGAGTGGCATAGAGTACAATAGGTCAGTGGGGAAGGAGATGAAGGTGATAGGTCAGGGAGGAGAGGGTGGAGTGGATAGGTGGAAAAGGAGCTGGGCAGGTCGGACAAGTCCGGACAAGTCAGGGGATCGAGTTGCTGGAGGTTAGAAACTCGGATGAGGTGGGGGAAGGGGAAATGAGGAAACTGTTGAAATCCACATTGATGCCCTGGGGTTGAAGTGTTCCGAGGCGGAAGATGAGGCGTTCTTCCTCCAGGCGTCTGGTGGTGAGGGAGCGGTGGTGGAGGAGGCCCAGCACCTCCATATCCTCGGCAGAGTGGGAGGGGGAGTTGAAATGTTGAGCCACGGGGCGATTTGGTTGATTGGTGCGGGTGTCTCGGAGATGTTCCCTAAAGCGCTCTGCTAGGAGGCGCCCAGTCTCCCCAATGTAGAGGAGACAGCATCGGGAGCAACGGATACAATAGATGATATTAGTGGATGTGCAGGTAAAACTTTGTTGGATGTGGAAGGCTCCTTTAGGGCCTTGGATGGAGGTGAGTGAGGATGTGTGGGCATAGGTTTTACAGTTCATGCGGTGGCAGGGTAAAGTGCCAGGATAGGAGGGTGGGTCGTAGGGGGGCGTAGACTTGACCAGGTAGTCACGGAGGGAACGGTCTTTGCGGAAGGTGGAGAGGGGTGGGGAGGGAAATATATCCCTGTTGGTGGGGTCTGTTTGGAGGTGGCGGAAAGTTTTACCTGCACATCCACTAATATCATCTATTGTATCCGTTGCTCCCGATGCGGTCTCCTCTACATTGGGGAGACTGGGCGCCTCCTAGCAGAGCGCTTTAGGGAACATCTCCGAGACACCCGCACCAATCAACCAAATCGCCCCGTGGCTCAACATTTCAACTCCCCCTCCCACTCTGCCGAGGATATGGAGGTGCTGGGCCTCCTCCACCGCCGCTCCCTAACCACCAGACGACTGGAGGAAGAACGCCTCATCTTCCGCCTCGGAACACTTCAACCCCAGGGCATCAATGTGGATTTCAACAGTTTCCTCATTTCCCCTTCCCCCACCTCATCCTAGTTTCTAACCTTCAGCAACTCGATCCCCTGACCTGTCCGGACTTGTCCGTCCTGCCCAGCTCCTTTTCCACCTATCCACTCCACCCTCTCCTCCATGACCTATCACCTTCATCTCCTTCCCCACTGACCTATTGTACTCTATGCCACTCTCTCCCCACCCCCACCCTCCTCGAGCTTATTTCTCCATGCTTCAGGCTCTCTGCCTTTATTCCTGATGAAGGGCTTTTGCCCGAAACGTCGATGTTGCCTGTCCTCGGATGCTGCCTGAATTGCTGTGCTCTTCCAGCACCACTGATCCAGAATCTGGTTTCCAGCATCTGCAGTCATTGTTTTTACCTTTATGCCCGAAACGTCGATTCTCCTGATCCCTGGATGCTGCCTGACCTGCTGCGCTTTTCCAGCAACACATTTTCAGCTCTGATCTCCAGCATCTGCAGACCTCACTTTCTCCTCAAAGTAACCATCATGGTCCAACATACATCCTACTGTACAGCAACCATCACGGCCTGACATAACTCCCACTGTACAGTAACCATCACGACCCAAAATACCTCCCACTGTACAGTAAACATCACAGCCCGACATGCCTTCCACTGCACAGTAACCATAATGGCCCGACATGCCTCCCACTGTCGATGAACCATCACGGCCCAGCACACCTTCCACTGTACAGTAACAGTCACAGCTCGACATATCTCCCACTGTACAGTAACCATCATGAAGAAGGGTTTATGACCGAAACTTCGATTCTCCTGTTCCCTGGATGCTGCCTGACATGCTGCGCTTTTCCAGCAACACATTTTCAGCTCTGATCTCCAGCATCTGCAGACCTCACTTTCTCCTCAAAGTAACCATCATGGCCCAACATACATCCTACTGTACAGTAACCATCACGGCCTGACATACCTCCCACTGTACAGCAACCATCACGGCCCGACATGCCTCCCACTGTAGAGTAACCATCACAGCTCGACATAGCTCCTATTGTACAGTCACTGTCACACGACCCAACATACCTCACACTGGACAGTCACAGTCATGGCCCGACATACCTCCCACTGTACAGTAACCATCACGGCCCATCATACCTCCCACTGTACAGTCACTGTCATGGCTCGACATACCTCCCACTGTACAGTAACCATCACGGCCGACATACCCCCCACTGTACAGTAACCATCACGGCCCAACATACCTCCCACTGTACAGTAACTGTTACAGCTCGACATACCTACCACTGTACATTCACCATCACGGCCCAACATACCTCCCACTGTACAGTCACTGTCATGGCTCGACATACCACCCACTGTACAGTAACCATCACGGCCTGATATACCTCCCACTGTACAGTAACCAAACCGGCCCGACATACCTCCCACTGTAATGTAACCCTCACGACCCAACGTACCTCCCACTGTACAGTAACCATCATGGCTGGACATGCCTCCCACTGTACAGTAACCATCACATCCCGACATACCTCCCACTGTACAGTATCCATCACGGACCGACATACCTCCCACTGTACAGTAACCATCACGGTCCAACATACCTCCCACTGTACAGTAACCATCACGGCCCAATATACCTCCCACTGTACAGTCACTGTCACGGCTCGACATACTTCCCACTGTACAGTAACCATTATGGCCTGACATACCTCCCACTGTACAGTAACCATCACGGCCCAACATACCTCCCACTGTACAGTAACTGTTACAGCTCGACATACCTCCCACTGTACATTCACAATCGCGGCCCAACATACCTCCCACTGTACAGTCACTGTCATGGCTCGACATACCTCCCACTGTACAGTAACCATCACGGCCTGATATACCTCCCACTGTACAGTAACCATCACGGACCAACATACCTCCCACTGTACAGCAACCATCACGGCCCAACATACCTCCCACTGTACAGTCACTGTCACGGCTCGACATACTTCCCACTGTACAGTAACCATTATGGCCTGACATACCTCCCACTGTACACTAACCATCACTGCCCGACATACCTCCCATTGTCGAGTAACCATCACAGCTCGACATACCTCCCACTGTACAGTCACTGTCACACGGCCCAGCATACCTCCCACTGTACAGTCACTGTCATGGCGCGACATACCTCCCACTGTACAGTAACCATCATGACCCGACATACCTCCCACTGTACAGTAACAATTATGGCCTGACATACCTCCCACTGTACACTAACCATCACTGCCCGACATATCTCCAACTGTACACTAACCATCACTGCCCGACATACCTCCAACTGTGGAGTAACCATCACAGCTCGACATACCTCCCACTGTACAGTCACTGTCACATAGCCCAGCATACCTCCCACTGTAAAGTCACTGTCATGGCTCCTCATACCTCCCACTGCACCGTAACCATCACAGCCCGACACATCTCCCACTGTACAGTAACCATCACGGCCCAACATACCTCCCACTCTTCAGTAACCATCAAGAGCTCAGTGCTTAGTACTGCTGCCTCACAGCACCAACGTCCTCGGTTCAACTCCGGCCTTGGGTGTCTGTGTGGAGTTTTCCCATTCCCCCAGCGTCTGCGTGCGTTTGCTCCAGGTGCTCCGGTTTTCTCCCACCGTCTAAAGATGTGCAGGTAAATGTAGGGCAGGCGAATGGATCTGGTTGGGTTGCTCTTCTGATGATTGGTGTGGATTGGTTGGGCTGATGGACCTGTTTCCACAATGTCGGGAATCTAATCTAAACTCCAAGTTTCAAGTCAGGAATATGATGGAATAGTCACTTGTCTGAATGAGTGCAACTCCAACAGTACTCTAGTATGGACTTATGAGCAACAGGCAACACAGTTGTGTGGGGAATATCTGTCTCACAAACGTGATGGATTATTTTGAGGAAATGACAAAATTGATTGATGAGGGCATGGGGCTCGATGTTGGCCGTTTGGACCTTAGCAAGGCCTTTGATATGGTTCCTTATAGCAGGCTCATACAGAAGATGAAGTGAAATGGGATCAGCGGTCAGTTAGTAAGATGGATAGAGAACTGCTTGGTCATAGAAGACAGAGTAGTGATGGAACAGTGTTTTTGTGACTGGAGATGTATAAATAGATTGGTGGAGTTGCAAATTATGAGGATGATTGCCAGAGAATACAGCAGGATTTAGGTCAGCTGCAGACTTGGACAGAGAAAACACGGATGTAATTTTATTTGGGTAGTTGCGACGTGATGGGTTTTAGAAGGTTTAATGCAGGAGAGAAGTATAAAGTGGATGGAAAAATTACTGGCCGCATCAACATCCGAAGTGATCTAGGTGTATATCTCCACAGTTCCCTGAAAGTGGCAACACGGGTGGATAGGGTGATCAAGAAGACTGACGGCAAACTTGCAGACATACACCGCAGCATGCAGTATGAACATTAACAGGTCACATTGCAGTTGTAGGGAAACTTAGTTCGAGGTACATTTAGAATATTGTGTACAGTACTGGTTGCCCCATCAGCAGAACAATATGGAAGTGTTGGAGATGGTATGGAAAAGTTTTACCAGGATCTTGTCTGGTCTGGAGGGTATTAGTCAGAAGGAGATATTGAACAAACATGGTTTGTGTGCAGCTGGGCATCATTGGCTATGGGGCTACCTGATAGATATTTCCAAAATTATCAGAGGCATAGATAGAAGGACAGTTCAGGTTTAGGTAAAAGGGAGAAAGTTCAGGAAATGTGATCGGTAAGGTTTTATTTCGCTGTTCCAGACAGAATGTGAAAGTGCCTGGAATGCACTGATAGAGGGGAAGAAACCAATATAGCAAGGTTTAAGAGGCATGTTGGCACAAGTATTACTAAGTAGGGAATAGAATGACATAGAAGGTATCAGAGCAAAAACTTTTATTTTAACTTTAGAATGGCATCATGTGTCAGTGCGAGCTTGCTGGGATGAAGGGCCTGTTCCTGTGCTGGACTGTTCTTTAAAACAAGATTTGTGCGGGAATGGCAAGATGTTGACTGAATGATGACTGATGATCAACAGCCACATTCAATGGATCTCTCAACAACTTACAGCTTCATACCTTCCCACCCACAGCAGGGAAAATCAATATGGAGAATTGTACGTGAAAGTCCGAGCTGGTAACTGGTGACTTCATCTCGCCCCTCGCTCCGACGGCCTTCTATCTTGGACACCAACATCTCGGTGGACATTGCACAGACAGAAGCTGCATGTACTCCACACCCACCAATGCAGGCATCTGACACATGCCAGCCTCACCATGCCATCCCAGCACATTTCCGACACACTGACAGTATGCTTCTGTACTTCAATGCTGCAGCTCAGGGTGCACTGACAAGTCTCCTTGCAATACTCCTGCAAGGACACTGTGCTCAGGGACACACACCCAGCTCATGGACTGTCTCTCTGGGCCTGCTCACTCCGTGTTTGTACACACTCAATGCTGCTGCAAGGACACTGTGCTCAGGGACACCCACCCAGTTCATGGACTGTCGGTCTGGGCTGCTCACTCGGTGTTTGTACACACTCAATGCTGCTGCAAGGACACTGTGCTCAGGGACACCCACCCAGTTCATGGCCTGTCCCTCTGGGCTGCTCACTCGGTGTTTGTACACACTCACTTTGAACTGACTTGAATACTCACAGAATTATTGCCTTGCCTTACCCTGCCCTCAGCAGTGTTTCCCCTTAGCCAGAGCTACCAGGCTCACCCGCCTGCTGCATTTTTTTGGTGTTAAGCACAGACACAAACCCAGGAAGCTTGATATCATTGTCCACAGTCAGTCACGGTGCCCAGTGCAGTGAGACAAGAGGTGTCTCAGATCTCAGTCCGGGAGCTTGGACGCGGTCAGTCAGCCTTTCATGGTTGTTAGGGTCAGGATCCTTCCCCTGCGATGGGGTGAGGAGCTTAATGTTGGGGAAACCCCTATTCCTCTTGGCTCTTTCTGCTCTCGTGTGGGGTGGTTCCTTCCAGGGAAGTGGAATTGCTTGTAACAGTTGGTACAGACCGATAGAAGGTGCTGCATTCAGTGACAGTGGGAGAACATGAGCCTTTGTGGGAGGTGGGTGCAGGAACAGAGAGACAGTGAGGGCGAGGTCACAAAGTGCAGATGGTGGCACTTACCATGGTGACGTGGAGATGGTCACTGACCTCCTTCCGACACTGCTTGGCATTCACTAAGAAGGCTGGCACCTCACTGACACAGGGATCAACCTCCAACCAAGCTGGCAGGGTGTAGTGTCATGGCCTCCCTTGCCAGTCCTGGAGGAAGATAATGTCCCTCTCTTGCACCGTGCCATCCACCAGAACCTCAGCGGCTTGGTCTCAAAGTGAAACCCCAGTTTTACCCGCTCTGCCATGTCCAGGCCAGTTTCGGATTGACAATCCAAGAGTATAATTGCTTTTTAAAGATGGCCCCGTAACAGGAAGGCTGGTGCATTCTGGGATATCCAGGCAGTGGGCAGTTGTTATGACAAAGGGAAAAAAAAAATCATCTGCTTAGTGTCAGATGAGAGGAAGACCATGTGGGCAGGGAAGGTAGTTAATTAGACAGATTGGGGATGGTATCATGAGAAAATGCACTTCACCTTGTGGAGAGAAACCCTCCATGACCCGTCTAAAATGAGACTTGACCAAATCATGAGATGGCTTAGGCCTCTGTCTGTCTGAACTAAAATAGGGATGCAGTGTGAAATATTGGGAGCAACAAACTTGGAGCGGAGAATTTTACAGGAGATTCAAATCCTTAAAATAGGGGTAACACAATGTTTTAGACTGTTAAAAGGAACCGGGGAAAATCCCCTGCCTTATAGTTACCCACATTATCCAATCCTCACTGGATGCAGGGATGGTGCCGGAGGACTGGAGAATGGCTAACACCGCAGCTTTGTTTAATGTGGAGCAAGGGAATGACTGAATAGGTCGCGGCCGGAATTCTGAGACAGTGGATAAACGGTCACTGAAGAAGTCCCTGGGACTCCAGGATGGTCAGTCTGGATTTGTTCAAGGAAGATCGTGTGTAATTAATCTAACTGTGTCGGTCTGAGGCAGTAAACTGTAACTGCATGTGACTTACTTGGATTTGACGAGAGATTCCGTGGCAGACAGTTTAAAAACAGAAACTCTTGGATCCAGGTGAATGGAACAAACAACCCAGAGAAGTGCAAGGAGAGATATGTACAATAAATGACAGTATAGTCAGTGTGGGCAGAAGGAAGCTGGAAACATTAATAGTCTTGTTAATATAGCAAATGGCATTATTTCCTCTATCAGACAAAATACGGAACTTCAAAGCAGCAAGCTTATGAAGGAACTGTACAAATAATGAGTTCAGTCACAGCTTGGGCACTGTGTACAGTTCTGGTCACCCCATCACATGGAAAGATGGAATTGGACTGGAGAGGGTACAGAGGAGATTCGTTATCCTGTGACAGTGGAAGTGCAGTTATGAGGAAAATCGAAATGGTGGATGCTGACAGGAGATTTGATTGGGGTGCACATATTGTCAGGAGCCTGGTTAGAAAGGGAGAGAACACCTTGTTCCTGTTGAAGAGCTCAGTTACGAGCGACGAATATTTAATGTAATTTGTTGAAATATTTGAGAAGTGGTGAGGAAAGTTGTTATTTTACCCAGAGTATGGTCGGGATCTGGGTGTCACACATGGAAGCGGAGTAGAGGCAGAAACTCTCAAACTATTTTAATTACGTGCCTGGATCTGCACTTGAAGTCCTACACTGTCCGGGGAAACAGAACTAGGGCTTTAAAAAACGCCACATCTTTACCATCACAGACAGTGGACAGAGTGATCTCCTCTGTACTGTGCTATTTTATGAATTTTTCAAAGGTTACCAATGTTTGACATAATCAATACGCAAGGATGAGCGGTGAGGGCAGGGAGGAGCAGTGTGTAAATTGATTAGAATCACGATAATAATGATCCCATTCTTTATCCACAATGATACTTCACTGTGTTGGCCTATTTAACCTACCTGTAAAAATGGGGAAAACGTTTGTTTATTCAAATCTCAGTCATGGTCACACTGCAGCAACATCTCCATAATCCCAGCTCAATCTGACCTGGTTCACTCTATTGAAAGCTGCAATTTCACTGGCCTTGTTGAAAGGTTCCCAGCTTCATTCTTGTCCCATTGAAGGCTGCTCTCAGTCAACTAATGTTTCTCACTCTCAATTATTGCACATCATTCTCTACCATCATCCTGATCTTTACAATAAAATGATCGCTGCGCCCCAAAACGTTCCCCTACTGACACTGGATCCACTTGCCCCACCTCTTTCCGAAGGACCAGGTCCAACAGTACATGCCCTCTTGGGCTGGAAACATACTCCTGCAGTCAGCCCTCCTCCATGTAACCCAGGAACACTTGCCCCTCGTGACCTTTCACCACCAGTATCCCTGTCAAGATCTGGAAACATTAAGTTTCGCAGTATAACCGATCTGTAGTATTGTCATCGCTCTCAAATGAACCTGCCTATTTATTCCCTCCATCCTTTCCAATGGTGCCTGCCTGACAGACTGTACCTCACAGTGTAATTGTACACTTGTTGTTCTGTAGCTCCAGCCAAATTCATTCTGTTCTTGGACGGATCCTCTTTCTCTTGGACTCCTTAACTAACGCTAATCAAAACCAATACTTCTACCTTCATCCTTTCCCTTCCCTTCAGCATTTCAGAATCCTTTATACCCAGCAATATTTAACACCCAGTCCTGCCATTCCTTGAGCCAGCTCTCGGTGATCCGTCCATCAGATTTCCACAATCTGCATCTGGAACTCTGCACATTCCGAGTATTCACGTCCATGCAGAGTATCTCAGATTCAGGCTTTCGTTCTTAATCCATCTTCCACTGATAAAATTGTTGTTGTAAATTAGAACTAACTGCATCTCCCATTATTTTTATAATCCTGGTAGTCTCCTCTACTATTCCTTTTTGGATCCTAAGCACACACCCAGTTATTTTCAATCCCTCCCACACACCCCGTAAGGAATTCAGTCCCAGCTCTGTCATGTTAGCCCATACAGCTTGTACAGTTGCTGCCTTCTCCAGAACCAGTCTCAGGAATCTGAAGCCCTTCCTGCAGCACGATCGTTCCAGTCACACTCCCATCTACCTAAAACTCCAAGTCCTGTTCTCACTTGGACACGGCAATGGGAGTATTCCAGGGATTGCTACATTTGCGGACTGGCTTGCTAACCATCCACCTAGCTCCCTAAATTCTAACTCCCAGACCACTTCACCCTTCCTACCCAGGTCATTCCTACCAACAGGGACATGACCTTTGACTGCTCATTGTCCCCCAGACGAATGTCCTGCAGCCACCGTGAAATTCTTAACCCCACTATCCTGGAATTACAGAAACACTGACACCTTCTTCACTTTCCTGACTCCCCTGTGCCTATTGCTTCTCCTTCCTTCTCCCTCCACTCCTGTACAGTCAGGCTGCTTGTGGGGCCACAGACATGGCTCTGACTTCACTCCTCTGAGCAGCCAATACCTTCATCAGCTTCCAGACTGGGAATCTGAATTGGGAGGGAGACACCAGGATATTCGTGTATTCCCTGACTGTTTCTCTCCGATTGCTTCGTTCCCCAGACCCTTCCTTCTTCCAGGCCGTCATGTCTGCAGGGTGATCTGCTCTGCGTGTGTGTTATCCACCTAACTCTCAGCATCACAGATCTCCCATAGGGTCTCTCGTCACTGTCTGAGCTCCATGACCCAGTGTCCATCTAGGACACGAGCACGGGGCTATGACTTCCCAATGTAACAGAACACATTTTCCATCTGACAAGTATGTCTTACCATGTCTTAAAATACAACATGTCTGGAGTAACTTAATTAATTACTTAGAATGAAGTTAACATTCGGGAAATAGCAATATGGTTAAGTCCATTATTCAACTGTGGCTTACTGAGGGTAATTTATTATATTGGCTCACAATTTCACTTGTCCCTCTTATTTCAGTGTTCAACCCTTATTTCAGAAGTTGAAAAAATAAATTTGCTGACTTACAACAATTAACTGACAGTCACTAATAACAGTGTCTTTATCTGCCAGTGACTTTACAGCCTTTTCTGTGATGGCTCTTGCATTTCTTTCAAACTCAGTGCAGGTACGTCCCAGCAGCAGAAAGGTATCACTGTGACTCCCAGGGACGTGTAATCCTCCAGCTCCCACTCCACTCTGCTCCCTCACAGGGTCACCATCTCTGTGACTCCCAGGGACGTGTAATCCTCCAGCTCCCACTCCACTCTGCTCCCTCACAGGGTCACCGTCTCTGTGACTCCCAGGTGCGTGTAATCCTCCAACTCCCACTCCACTCTGCTCCCTCACAGGGTCACCGTCTCTGTAACTCCCAGGGACGTGTAATCCTCCAGCTCCCACTCCACTCTGCTCCCTCACAGGGTCACCATCTCTGTAACTCCCAGGGACGTGTAATCCTCCAGCTCCACTCCACTCTGCTCCCTCACAGGGTCACCATCTCTGTAACTCCCAGGGACGTGTAATCCTCCAGCTCCCACTCCACTCTGCTCCCTCACAGGGTCACCATCTCTGTAACTCCCAGGTGCGTGTAATCCTCCAGCTCCCATTCCACTCTGCTCCCTCACAGGGTCACCATCTCCGTGACTCCCAGGTACGTGTAATCCTCCAGCTCCACTCCACTCTGCTCCCTCACAGGGTCACCGTCTCTGTGACTCCCAGGTACGTGTAATCCTCCAGCTCCCACTCCACTCTGCTCCCTCACAGGGTCACCATCTCCGTAACTCCCCGGTGCGTGTAATCCTCCAGCTCCACTCCACTCTGCTCCCTCACAGGGTCACCGTCTCTGTAACTCCCAGGGACGTGTAATCCTCCAGCTCCCACTCCACTCTGCTCCCTCACAGGGTCACCATCTCTGTAACTCCCAGGGACGTGTAATCCTCCAGCTCCCACTCCACTCTGCTCCCTCACAGGGTCACCATCTCTGTAACTCCCAGGGATGTGTAATCCTCCAGCTCCCATTCCACTCTGCTCCCTCACAGGGTCACCATCTCCGTGACTCCCAGGTACGTGTAATCCTCCAGCTCCCACTCCACTCTGCTCCCTCACAGGGTCACCGTCTCTGTAACTCCCAGGTGCGTGTAATCCTCCAGCTCCGACTCCACTCTGCTCCCTCACAGGGTCACCATCTCTGTAACTCCCAGGTGCGTGTAATCCTCCAGCTCCGACTCCACTCTGCTCCCTCACAGGGTCACCGTCTCTGTAACTCCCCGGTGCGTGTAATCCTCCAGCTCCGACTCCACTCTGCTCCCTCACAGGGTCACCGTCTCTGTAACTCCCAGATGCATGTAGTACTCCAGCTTCTACTCCACTCTGCTCCCTCACAGGGTCATCGTCTCAGTGACTCCCAGGTACATGTAATATCCAGCTCCACCTCCATTCCACTCTCTCACAAGGTCACCGTCTCTGTGACTCCCAGGCACGATAAGGCCTTGATCCTCAGTGCTGATTTATGTCCTCCCACGTTGCTGCCTCTGTAATTCCCAGGTATGTTAGCCTCATGCTCCTGCTCCAAGTTGCTCCCTCACATGGTCACTTCCTTTGTGACTCGGTGCTAATTTCGAGCCTCCTGCTCTGCTGCTTCTCCAAGTCCCAGCCGGCCTCGATCCTCGCTGCTGATTTATATTCACCCACTCTGTGCTGATCTCTCTCAGGTTCTCTCCCTTTGTGACTACCAGGTAATGGTTGGCCTCAACCCTCAGCTGAGATTTATAACATCCCATTCTGCTCTGCTCTCTTACAGGATCGCTGTTGTGCCTGGAAGACAGTGGGAAAGAGGACGATTAGACAGCGCAGAGGGTTTTACAGTGATTGAGCGAGCTATATGGGATGGAACAAGTTATCTGGGGAGCTAGGCAGACCTGCAGCAACTAAAAAAGCTTACTGGAAGATACTGTGAGAGTTTCAGACACTGAAGAAGGCAAAGGAAATAGAGTGATGGTGGCTTGTTCATGACGGAGCTTTGTACAGTTTAAAGAGCTTTTTCTGAACTGGTACGGTGATGTGTAGACTTCAATAAAAGGAAATTGACATCCAGCAAATGTTGTCTGGTCCTGGAGACTTGGATGGAGACTTGGATGTGACAGACTTGCATGTGACAGAGTGAGAAGGCTTGCAGTAACTGGGGGGAACATAAACCTTTGGGGCACTGGTGGTTTTCAAGGGCCCTCAGAACATGAGGAGGTGCAGAGAATGGGAGCATTCCAAATAGTGGGATTGTAGGGGCTGGAAATCCTGAGATGTATAAGGAGGACGAAAAGTGCCAATTTAACACATACAACCATTATAATTATAGACATTTAGGAAGGGAACCTGTGCTGTCATTGATTACAGTTAGATGGAGAGTAACAGAAACTGAAGGAGTTACAATTTTAAAAAGGAAGAGATTTTTGGTGATCAGAAGTTTAAACAAGAATAAAGAAATTTTAGTGATCTCTAGCACAGATGGGAATGGAGGAGGTGAGATATTGTAAGGAACCGTCAGATTTATATGGCGGGGAGGATGTCAGATATGAAAGGGAGAGCTGCATTATCTGTATGCAGTTACAGACATGAGGAGTGTTGTAGTGCCTGCTGGAGGGTACACAGATAACAACAGCAGTGGCTCAGGAAGGCAGCTCACCACCACCTTCTCAGGGACAACTCAAACTCAACAATAAATGTTGTGTCAGCCAACAAGGCTCGTGTTCATTAATGAATGAAGGAATAAAAGATCTACAAGTAGCACTGAGGTCACTCAGGCAGGGTCTTTCAACAGCCCTTCATAAACCTGGAACCACTATACCCTGGAAGGACAGGAACTCCAGGTACACGGGAACACCAGCATTTCCAAGGTGCCCTCCAAGACACGCACCATCCTCCCAGCACTGTATCCTTCCCTACACCCAAAGGACTGCAATGGGTCAGGAAGGCAGCTCACCACCAGAGAATTACAGATGGGAAGGTAATGGTGAAACTCTGCTGTTTACAGCCAGACTGAAAAATAAATTCTGCAGTGTGTGTGAAATGAAATTTCCATTTCAGAACAACTTGCGGAACATGGGTAGAGGATTTGTTTGATTGGCACAAGGCAGAGAGTGTGAAGAAAGGGGCCTTTTTCACGATGGGAACTGGTGATGAGGGGAGGTCCGCAGGGGTCAGTGTTGGGACTACACTCCACGCGTTATACATTAAGAGTCTGGACAAAGGAAGTGAATGGGTACGAGAAATGGGTTTCCAAAAACAATCCCAGGGATGAATTTTGTGTCATATGCGGAGCAGGTGAAGTCTCTGGGTCTGCGGTTGATGAAGTTTCATAGGCAGCGACAGAACCTCATTCAAACTTACAGAATACTGAGGGGCCTGGATGGTGTGGACGTGGGCAAGATGTTTCCATGAGCAGGAGAGACTAGGAGCCAAGGACACAGTTTCAGAGTGAAGGGACGACCCTTTCGAATAGAGATGTGGAGGAATTTATTTAGCCAGAGGGTGATGGATCTGTGGAACTCACTACCTCATGGGGCTGTGGGTGCTAAGTGATTCAGAGATAGCTAGGTTCTTGATGAGTAAGGAGATCAAGGGTTACAGGGAGTGAGTGAGAGAACGAGGTTGAGAAACAATTCAACCATAATCGAATAGTGAAATAGACCCGATGGACGGAATGGCCTAATTCTACTCCTATAAATGATGGTCGTATGGACTGCGCTTTTTCCATAGGTTTCTAACTGTGCAGTTCGCATATCTGGCATATTGTTTGCCATACATTCCAGCACCTTCCTGATTATTGATGTCACTTCTTGGTTTCAGATCAACTGCAGAGAGCTACACCACATAGTAACTTGGGAATCCTTGTGTATAAATCTCAGAAAGGTGGCATACAGGGCAAGCAGGATATAGAGAAGGCAAATGGAATGCTGGCATTGATTCCAAAGGGAATGGAGAATAAAAATAGGGAAGGCTTGTAACAACTATAGAGGACTCCTGTCAGCTCACACTGAGAATACTGTGATCAGGGTTGGTCCCCTATCTGGAGGGAAAGTGTCCTTGCATTGGAGGCAGCCCAGAGAAGGTTCACCAGGCTGGGCTTCAAAATGGAGGGATATTGATGAGAGGAGGTGGAGAAGGTTGAACTTGCAGTCGTTAAAATTTAGAAAATGAGGCAAATTTATTGATACAACGAAGATTCGTGTGTTCTTACAGATTCGGTACTGAGACATTGTTTCCCTGAGCAAGGATCTGTAACTGGAGATAAAGGGGAATACAGACACCAGAGAAGCTAACAGAGAAAAGCTGGGTTGGAGAGACTGAAGAATGTTACAGAGTTCGGGTGGTTTGAGATCACTGTTGGTGATTAGAGTTCTGGTCGGTTGTCGGGCTGAAAGATGTCAAGGAGAGTTACAGGGTTATCAATCCTGAAGGAGTTACAGAGATTAGGAGGAATATAGGGACTAGAGATTACTCAGATAGAGGTAGTCGTTGGAGCTTCAGGAGATACAGAGACTGGGAGGGTTGTCGGGACTGGAGATTACACAGATATTGGTGGTAGTTGGAACTATAGAAGATTTTAGAGAAAGGGAAGGTTGTAGGCACTGGAGATTAGACAGATTGGGTGGTATTTGGAGCTACAGAAAGGGAGGTTTGGACGGACTGGAGATTACACAGATTGGGGTGGTAGTTGGAGCTGCAGGAGTTTATAGAGACCGGGAGGATTGTTGGTGCCGGGAATATCACTGAAATGGACAGTAGTTGGAGCTGCAGGAGTGAGTGGGATAGGGAGGGGTGAAGGGGCTGGATCAGTTCACACAGCCAGGGAGAATTGTAGGGATTGGAGGAACCAGAGATACTGAGGGTTGTAGGGCTGCAGGAGTTCAGAGAGATACTGAGGACTGTGAAGGCAGGTTTACAGCATTCTCATCAGTTACACAGAGATGTGGAGTGCTGTTCTGGAGGGGGTTACAAAAATCAACAGGGTTGCAGATACTGGAAGATATTACAAAGGCAGTAAGCTGTAGCATTTGAGAAGGCTACAGCAACAGGATGCATTGAGGAGTTGGAGGCTGCTAGAGGTGTTAAACATGCTGTAGGAGATCAATAACCTTACATCGATCAGGAGGATTGGAAGCTCTGGAGATAAAGAATTAGAATTGCAGTAACTGAAGAATATCACAGAGATGGGGAGTAACATATGAGTTAGAGGAGTTATAACATGAGATGAGCTGTATTCATTGGAGTCAGGGAAGATACAGGGAGATCTGAAGGGACCACAGGTGATCAAAAGGACAGTGAGGCTTCTCAGTATAGGATTGGGTTAGCTTACGCAGACAAGGAGTATTTTATGGAATGGTGCTATTTACAGAGACTATGAAGTTGTATGGAATTGAGGGACGAACAGAGATATGGAAGGCTGTAGTTAATGAATTGATTTGTTGATGTCGGATGCTGAGGTTCTGGAAATTATATGGACCGGAAAGCTGGACAATCTGTCAGAGCTTACAGAGACAGGAACAGCAATAGAGCCTGGAGACACTAACACAGATAAGGAGTATTGCAGACACTGGAGGAGGTTTCTGCTCTAGGGATGGTGGTAGGGGAGTGTAGCGTTTACACAGATAGGGGTGTAAGAGCTGGAGAAGATTATGGAGATGATTGATGGGGAGACTGGAGGAGCTTACATTGACAGGGCTGGTGAGAGCGACGGGAGGATGTTACATCAGTCTTGTAGAAACAGATCGGGAGAGTCACAAGCATTGGAGTTGTTTCCCCAGATCGAGGGTGTTGCAGGGACCTGAGACGATTATGCAGATAGGGAGGATTTTAGGATGTCCACATTTTCAGAGTGTTTCAGGACTGAAAAAGGTGACACAGTGAAGGAGGGATGTTGGAGCTGTGGGGGTTCACAGGGACTTGGAGGTTTGAAGGGTTTGGGGCTGTTTATGGACAGAGGGATATATTTAGGGACAATAATATAGAACGCAGAGGGAGAGTTTAGATTAGAAACTCTACAGCATGGGAACAGGTACTTCGGCCCAACAAGTCCACACCAACCCACCAAAGAGTAACCCACCCAGACCCACTTCTCTCTGACAGTGCACCTCACACTATGGGCAACTTACAATGGCCAATTCACCTGACCTGCACATCTTTGGAGTGTCGGAGAAAACCCACACAGACACGGGGACAATGTGCAAACTCCACACCCAGACAGTCACTCAACGCTGGAATCGAACCTGGGGCCCTGGCACTGTGAGGCAGCATTGCTCACCACTGAGCCA
This sequence comes from Chiloscyllium plagiosum, assembly GCF_037043375.1. Classification (NCBI taxonomy): domain Eukaryota; kingdom Metazoa; phylum Chordata; class Chondrichthyes; order Orectolobiformes; family Hemiscylliidae; genus Chiloscyllium; species Chiloscyllium plagiosum. Next base: position 90,358,248 of record NW_028270183.1, read on the forward strand.
CCGTGCTGCCCCAAATTGCAGAATTACACAGAGACAATGTTTGAGGTGCTGGGAGGACTATAGGGAGTGGAGGAGCAAACAGAGATGTGGAGTGTAGTTGTGGCTTGAAAAGTGTCTGGAGGTGTTTATGCAGATAAGGTACTCAGTAAGGTTGGGAGCAGGTTACTGAGGTCATGTGGTGCTATAGGCCAGTATGCAGGAGTGTTATAGGGCCTGCAGAAGGTTACAGTGATATGATGTTCTCTTGGGGCTTGAGGAAGGTACACAGGAGGGTATATTAGAACATAGAACATAGAACATAGAACAATACAGCACAGAACAGGCCCTTCGGCCCAGGATGTTGTGCCGAACATTTGTCCTAGCTTAAGCACCAATCCATGTACCTATCCAATTGCCGCTTAAAGGTCACCAAAGATTCTGACCCTACCACTCCCACAGACAGCGCATTCCATGCCCCCACCACTCTCTGGGTAAAGAACCCACCCCTGACATCTCCCCTATACCTTCCACCCTTCACCTTAAATTTATGTCCCCTTGTAACACTCTGTTGTACCCGGGGAAAAAGTTTCTGACTGTCTACTCTATTTATTCCTCTGATCATCTTATAAACCTCTATCAAGTCATCCCTCATCCTTCGCCGTTCCAACGAGAAAAGGCCTAGCACTCTCAACCTATCCTCGTACGACCTATTCTCCATTCCAGGCAACATCCTGGTAAATCTTCTCTCCAAGGTAAACAGGGAAAACAGACTGAAATGTCAGTCTGTAAATGAACAGTGGAAAACATTTAGACCCAAAGAGTCCTAGAGACGTACAGCACATAAATGGACCATTCGGTCCAATTTGTCCACGCCACCCAGATATCCTATCGCAATCTCGTCCCATCTTGGCCCATATCCCACTAAACCCTTTTTTATTCATTTACCAATCCAGCTGCCTTTTGAATGCTGCAATTGTACCAGCCTCCATCACTTCCCCTGGCAGTACATTCCATACATAACCACACTCTGCATGAAAAGGTTGTCCCTTAGGTCCCTTTTAAATCTTTCATCTCTCACCCTAAATCTATGCCCTCCATTTCTGGTCTCCACCACCCCAGGGAAAAGACCTTGTCTGTTTATCCTATCCATGCCCCTCATGATTTTATAAACCTCAAGAATGTCACCCCTTAGCCTCTGACGCTCCAGGGAAAACAGTCCCAGTCATTTCAGCCTCTCCCGATAGCTCAAATCCTCCAACCCTGGCAACATCCTTGTAAAACCTTTCTAAACACTTTCAAGTTTCACAACATCCTTCCAATAGGAAAAAGACCAGAAATGCACGCAATATTCCAAAAGTGTCCTAACCAGTGTGCTGTACAGCTGTAATATGTCCCCCAATCTCCTATAATCAATGCTATGACCAATAGAGGAAAGCATACTAAACACCGTCTTCACTATCCGCTTACCTGCGACTCTACTTTCAAGGAGTTATGAACTCCAAGGTCTCTTTGTTCAGCAACATTCCCTAGGACCTTCACATTAAGTGTACAAGTCCTGCTCAGACGTGCTTTCCCAAAATGCAGCACCTCACATTTATCGAAATTAAACTCAATCTGTCACTCCTCAGCCCATTTGCACATCCGATCCAGATCCCGTTGTAATCTGAAGTAACCTTCTTCACTACCCACTATATCTCAAATTTTGGCGTCATCTGCAAACTTGTTAACTGTACCTCCTATGTTCATGTCAAAATCATTAATATAATGACGAAACATAGTGGCACCAGCACCAATCTTTGTGGCACACCATCGTCCTCCAGTGTGATTAGATTAGATTACATTACATTACATTACAGTGTGGAAACAGGCCCTTCGGCCCAACAAGTCCACACCGACCCGCCGAAGCGCAACCCACCCATACCCCTACATTTACCCCTTGCCTAACACTACGGGTAATTTAGCATGGCCAATTCACCTGACCTGCACATCTTTGGACTGTGGGAGGAAACCGGAGCACCAGGGGGAAACCCACGCAGACACGGGGAGAATGTGCAAACTCCACACAATCAGTCAGCTGAGGCTGGAATTGAACCCGGGTCTCTGGCGCTGTGAGGCAGCAGTGCTAACCACTGTGCCACCGTGCCGCCCACAAACGCAACCCTCCGCCACCACCCTCTGTCTTCTACCTTCGAGCAAGTTCTGTATCCAAACAGCCAGTTCTCCCTGTATTCCATGAGACCTAACCTTGCTAAACAATCTCCCATGAGGAACTATTTCAAGCACCTCACTGAAGTCCATAGAAATCACATCCAATGATTGGTCCTCATCAATCCTTTTTGTTACTTCTTCAAAAAAACGCAATCAATTTTTTGTGACATGATTTCCCACACACAAAGCCATGCTGACTATCCCTAGTCATTCCTTGCCTTTCTATATACATGTAAATCCTATCTCGCAGGATTCCCTTCAACAATTTACCCACTACTGATGTCAGGCTCACTGGTCTGTAGTTCCCAAGCTTTCCCTCACCACCTTTCTTAAATGGTGGCACCACGTTAGCCAACCTCTAGTCTTCAAGCACCTCACCTGTGATAATCAATGGTACAAATTTCTCAGCAAAGGGCCCATCAATCACTTCCATAGCTTCCCACAGATTCCAAGGTACACCTGATCAGAGCCTGGGGATTTATGCGCTTTTATGCATTTCAAGACATCCATCACCTCCTCCTCTTCGATATGGACGCTTTTCAAGACGTCACCATCTACTTCCCCACATTCTGTATCCTCCGTTTCCTTCGCCGCAGTAAACACTGATGCAAAATACTTACAAAGTATCGCCACCATCTCCTCCGGCTGCACACAAAGGCTGCCTTGCTGATCTTTGAGGGGCCCTATTTTCGCCCTAGTTACCCTCTTGTCGTTTATGTATTTATAAAAACCCTTTGGATTCTCCTTAACACTATTTGTCAAAGCTATCTCATGTCCCCTTTTTATCCTTCTGATTTCCCTCTTAAGTATACTCCTCCTGCTTTTATATTCTGAGAATTCACTTGATTTCTCATGACTATACCTGACATTTTTTTCTTCTTTTTCTTAACCAAAATCTTCATTCTCTCGTCATCCAGCATACCCTACACCCACCAGCATTTCCTTCCACCCTAGCAGGAATGCTATGTACTGTCTCTGGAAAGCCGTTATCTCATTTTTGAAGGCTTCCCAATCTCCAATGATAAAGGTTTCATTCTCTTAAAATGGAATCACCCCAATTCGGCATCTCATGAAACTGACATTTGAAAATAATAAAAAAGTAGAACATTCTAAACGAAGGCTTTGATGAGGTGAGCTCTGGTCAGTCCTGTCGATCTGGAGGTTACCAGATACACGGAGAGTACTTTCTATTAGAGCAGCACCAGGTCAGTGTCAGGCACACAGACAGAATGGGCAAATAGATTCACATCTGAACTCACATTTCCCAGCCTGGGAATCTGAAGCTGTGCACAGCCAATTCTGGTAAACATCAGCAAAATTAGGTCATCAAGATCGGCCCAATAGTCTAATAAAAAAAAAAGAATCATTCAGACTAAAATATCCTTCAAGTTCCACAACGCAGTCTCAGTCCCATCCTGCAGGTTATATGAATCCCGCTACCTCTAACCTCCTGAAGGATCCCGTCCCTTCCTACATTTGTACCATCCTCCAGGTTCTGCTGCCCTTCCTACCTCCGTAACATGACCCGGACTCTACAACTCTTCCTTCCTCTGCAATGTTCCCCAGAAGGGTACTGGAGGATGGTGGTGTTTACAGAGTTAGGGAGGGATATCAGGACAGGAGGATTTTGCAGTTATTAGTAATATTGAAGTGGCTAAAATTGGCTGTGGTAGTTTTCAGGGTTCACATCAATAAAGGATGTTACAGAGCTAAGGAGGATTATAGAGACCGGAAGACGCTTCACAGTTTATGAGTTTTGTGGGGACTGGAGCAAGGTACTAAAACAGGGAGGGTTAAAGATTGAATGATTCTGCAGAAAACCTCAACTGGGTTAAAGGCAGGAGTCTTGGTAGTGTGGAGCAACAGAAGTTTCATGGGGTCCACGTCCATAGATCCTTCAAAAATGCCAGCCATGTTGATAGGGGTGGTAAGAAGGCGTGTGATGTGTTAGCTTTCATTAGCAGGCGGATGGAGTTTACGACCTGTGAGGTTATGCTGCAGCTCCATACAGCCCTTTTTAATCCTGGAATATTGCGTTATGTTCTGGTCGCCTCATTATAGGAAAGATGTGGAAGCTTTGAAGATGGTGCATAAGAGATTCATCAGGATGATTTCTGGATTGGAGGGCAGATCTAATGGAGAAATGTTGGGGAATCCAGGGCTTTTCTCATTGGAATGAAAAAGGATGAGAGCTGACTTGATAGAGGTGTACAAGATGATGAGAGGCAGACAGAGTGGATAGCCCGAGAATGTTCCCCTTGTGAAAATGGCTATAACCTTGGGGCATAAGTTTAAGGTAATTGGAGGAAGGTTTATGGGAGATGTCAGAGGTAGGTACGTTACACAGAGAGTGGTGGGTATGTGGAATGCACTGACAGTGTTGGTGGTAGAGACAGTTACATTAGGGATATTTCATTAACTTTTGGATATGCATATGGATGAGAGTAAAATGAATTTCTCAAAATGGAGACCTGTGCCCTGTGGTGTTCCACGGGGATCCGTGCTTGGTCTACTGTTGTTTGTGATATACATAAATGATTTGGAGGAAGATATCGGTTGCCTCAGTAGCAAGTTTGCAGATGACACTAAGATTGGCGGAGTAGCAGACAGTGAAGGGGACTGTTAGAGAAAACAGCAGTGTATAGATTGAAGAGATGGGCAGAGAAATGACAGATGGGGAGTTCAATCCGGGCAAATTTCAGAAGATCCAAATCAAGAGCAAACTAAATGGAAAAGTCCTGGGGAAATCTGACGTACAGAGAGATCTGGATATTCAGGTCCATTGTTCCTTGAAGGTGACAATGCAGGTCAGTAAAGTGGTTAAGCCGGCATACGAAATGCTTTCTTTCACTGGAGGGGATAATGAGTAAAAGAGTTGGCAGGTCATGTTACAGTTGTATTGGACTTTGGTTCGACCACATTTGGAATATCACGTACATTTCTGTTCACCACATTAACAAAAGGGTGTAGATGCATTGGAGATGGTGCAGGGGAGGTTGACCGGGATGTTGTCTGGTATGGAAGGGGCTAGCTTTGAAGAAAGTTTGAATAGATTCGGATTATTTTCATTAGAAAGACAAAGGTTGACTGGGGACCTGATTGAGGTCTACAAAATCATGTGATGTACAGACAGGGTGGATAGCAAGAAGCTTTTTCCCCCAGAGTGTGGTGAGTGGAACAGATTGCAGGGATAAAGTGGGTTGTATAGACTGGAGGACCAAACAGAGATGGAGGGTAGTCGTGACTGAAGATGTTTATAGATATAGGAAGGTTTACTTCTGCAGATTATTTAGACATGGAGGGTGTGGAGTCTGACAGATTTTCCAGAAGGACAGTAATTTTAGTTGGAGCCAGTTTCAAAGATAAGAGAGCATGTGTAACCTCCTCCAGTTTGGTCAAAGTGGGAAGGGTTGTAGGGGAGGGTGACATTTCCACAGATAGGGGTGTAAGAGCTGGAGAAGGTTATGGAGATGAGTAAATGCATGGCAATACAGGAGGAACTTACATTGATAGGGTGGGTGCTGGTGACAGGAGGATGTCACACAGATAGTGAGTCTTGTCGGAACTGGATCAGGAGAATTACAGGCTTTCACTGGGTTCTGCAGACCGGGAATGCTGCAGGCACCTGAAAGGATTGTCAAGTCTCCAGGGAGTGATCTTATCTTTAGGACTGGAATAGGTTACGTAGATACGGAAACATTGAAGACAATGTATACTATTTTCTTTTTCTTGAACAGAGCGTCAATATCCCTCATGAGCCAGGGATCGCTAAACCTGCCAGCTATTCCCTTCACTCTAACAGGGACACATTGGCCCTGGATTCTTGAGATCACACTTTTAAAAGCCTCCCATTTGTCCGTTATTCCATTCCTTCAAACAGCCTCACCCAGTTGATGGGAGCATGATGTGGAGGAGCCTATGTTGGACGGGGGTGGGGGGTGGGGGGGCCGGGGGGGGGGGGGGCGGGGGGCAAAGTTAAAAATCACACAACACCAGCTTACAGTCCAACAGGTTTATTTGAAGACACTAGGTTTCAGAGCACTGCTCCTTCATCAGGTGGTTGTGGAGCACAATCATAAGGCACAGAATTTATAGCAACAGGATTGCAGTGTCATGGAAGGTAATATCAAACACATTTAGTTGAAGTTTTATCTTTTAGGCTGATCACCTGCGCTTTGAAAGCTAGTGCTTTGAAATAAACCTGTTGGACTAAACCTGGTGTTGTGTGATTTTTAATTCACCCAATCGACCTCTGCTCGATCCTGCCTCATGGCCCCAAACCTGTCCCTGCTCCAGTTAAAGACATTAATCTGTGAACCTTTCTGATCTTTTTCCATAACTATGTTAAAACTAAGACAGTTGTGTTCACTGGACCCAAAGTGCTCTGCGACTGACACTTCAGTCACTTGCCTGACCTCGTTTTCTGAGGGGAGGTCCAGTGTTTCACCCGCCTGAGTAGAGTGGGGCCCTCTACATATTGATTTAGGAAAATCTCTTGGACACATTTGACAAATTCCACTCCATATGGGCTTTTTACACTCTGGGTGGCCAAGTCAATCGAGGGGAAGTTAAAATATCAAAACAATACTATCCTAATATTTCTATAGGTACCTGCAATCTCTCTACACATCTGCCCCTGTAGTACCCGCTGGCTATTTGGGGTCGAGAACACCATCCCAGCAGACTGACCATCCCCTTTCTGTTTCTAACTTCTCAACATATGATCTCATTTGATCACGTCGAAAAAGTATCCTAATCACTGTTGTTATATCCTCCCTTATCACAAGGGCAGCTCCCCCTCCTGACTTACTTGTCCTTCTGTCCCGCCTGAATCTTCTGTATCGTGGAACACTGAGCTGCCAGTCCTGCCCTTCTCTCAGTCATGTTTTTGTTATGGCTATAATATCCCAGTCCCCAGAGCTAATCCATGCTCTGAGCCCATCTGCCTTACCAGTCAGGCCTCGTGCGTTGAAATGAATGCCCTTTAAACCAGAAGTATTTTCCCTCCCTTGACTGTGCCCCAGGATATCCTGGATAGGAAACTTGCTCTTGATGACTGATGCATTTTTCCTTGACTGGTCGATGGTACCTCTCTTATTCAGAGTCCAAACCCCCTGTCAAACTAGTTTAAATCCTCCCTGCATAACACTGGCAAATCTCCCTCCTGTCAAGAGGTTTTAACAATTGATTGTTGAGGGTATTCACAGGTAAAGGACGTCAGGCAGGTGGGAAGCATTCAAAAGGGAGATAAAATGAGAGTTCAGGGCCAGAATATTCCTGTTAGTGTGAAGGACCATGCCGATCACAAGTAGGAAACACTGGGTGATTGGGGTTATTAAGTCTCTGGTCAAGAAAAAGGGGGCACGTGTCATAAAAATTGCGGGTGGAGTAATTCCCTTAACAGGGAAATCGGGAAGGACCAAAGGGGACCATAGAAAGCGTTGGCAGATCAGGCTGAGGAAAATCCAAAGATAGTCTACTAGTATATTAACAACAGAAGATTGACTAAAGGTAGAACATGGATTAATGTGACCATCCATGTGTGGAACCACAGGAGATGGGCGAGACCCTAAATGAGCATTTCATGTCAGAACGTACAGTGGACAAAGACGAGGAAACAAAGGGAATAAACAGTGATGACTTGTAAAGAGTCCCCATTACAGTAGAGGTCTTAGAACACAAAGGTAGAGAAAGTGCTAGATCCTAAACAAGCGTATCCCAGAACATTGTGACAAAGTAGTGGCAGGGACATGAGCAGAAATATTTTTATTATTGTCTTTCGCATTTCCACTGGGCGTAGGTGGCTCAGGGGTGATCTTATAAAGGTTTAGAAAACCATGAGGGGTACAGGTAAGTTGATTAGCCAACGTCTTTACCCCAGGGTAGTGGAGTCCATAAGGAGATGGGATTGAACCGCAGAAGGAGAAGGTGTTAGCAATTCTGGAAAGTGTTAAAAAAACAGTTCCCTAGGCCAGATGGGATTTATCCTTGGACTCTGGAAAGCCAGGAAGGAGATTGCCAAGCCTTTGGCTTTGATCTTTAAGACATCATTGTGTACAGGAATAGTGCCAGAAGGCTGGTGGACAGCAAATGTTATCCCCTTGTCCAAGAAGGGGAATAGAGACAACGCTGGTAATTATAGAGCTGTGAGCCTTACTTAGATTCTGGGTAAAGTGTTGGAAAGGCTTGTAAAAGCGAGCATTTATAATCAGCGGGAGATGGATAAGTTGATTAGGGAGAGTCAGCACAGTTTTCTAAAGGGTAGGACATGCCTCACAAACCATATTGAGTTCTTTGAGATGGTGACCAAAGAGGTGGATGAGGGTAAAGCAGTTGGTGCGCATACAGATTACAGTAAGGTGTTTGTTAAGGTTCCCCACGGTAGGCTATTGCCAACAATACAAAGGCATGGGATTGAGGGTGATTTCGCTGTGAGGATTGGATTATTGGCTCGCTGAACGAAGACAGAGGGTCGTGGTTGAAGGGAAATACTCATGCTAGAGTTCACTCACTAGTTGGAACTGCCACGATCTGTTTCGGAACCACTATTGTTTGTCATTTATATAAATGACTTGGGAAAGGCATTGAAGGATATGTTAGCAAATTTGCGGATAACACTCAGGTCGGTAGAGTTGTGGATAGTGACGAAGAATGTTCTAGGTTATAGAGAAGTCTAGATAAGCTGCAGAACTGGACAGAGAGTGTGAGGTGATTCACTTTGGAAGAAGTAACAGAAACACAGAGTACTGGGATATGGTAAGATTTTTGGTAGTGTAGGTGAACAGAGACATCTCTCTGTCCATGTACATAGATCCTTGAAGGTTGCCACGCAGATTGATAGGGTTGTTAAGAAGGCATTCGGCGCATGAGCTTTTATTGGTACAATCATTAAATTTCGGAACCATGAAGTAATGCTGCAGCTGTACAAAACCCTGGTGCGTCCACATTTGGAGTATTGCCGATGGCTCAGGTCACCGTATTAGAGGACGGATATGAAAGATTTGGAAAGGTTCAGAGGTGAGTTACTAGGATTTTACCAAGTCTGAAGGGAAGGTCTTATGAGGAAGGCTGAGGGACTAGAATCTGTTTTTGATCGAGAGAAGACATTTGAGGCCAATTAATTGAGACATATAAGATAATCAGAGGATTATATAGGTTAGACAGTGAGAGACGTTTCCCTCGGATGGCGATACCTAGCACGAAGTGAGATAGCTTGAAATTAAGGTAGCAATTAATATTAATATTAATTAATAGATATGGGATAGATGCCAGAGGTAGGTTCTTTACTCAGAATAGTAGAGCCATGGAATACATTGCCTGCAACAGTAGTAGCCGCGCCAACTTTAAGGGCGTTTAAACGGTCATTGGACAGGCATATAGATGAGAATGGAATAGAGAAGGTTAGATGGACTTCACATTGGTTCCACAGGTTGGCGCAACATCGAGAGCCGAAGGGCCTGTACCGCGCTTCCATGTTCTATGTTCTGTCTTCTAGAAGGCATAAGTGTGAGATGGGAAAGAAATACTGAAAAAGCGATCGGAGGAGAAGATTTTTCACACAGACGATGGTGCAGGAATGCAATGAGTTTCTGGGGGAAGTGGTAGAGAAATGTACAACAACAACAACAACAACAACATGTAAAAGACATTTGGGCAGGTGCAGAGAGAGGAGAACGTTTGAAGGGATTTGTGTCAAAGCAGGGAAACGTGAATCATTCAGGGACTCTGTTCAGCATGGACTAGTTGGATCGAAGGAACCGTTTCCGTGCTGCATGACCCTGTCTCCTGTTAATGGAGGAGTAGACTACCGAGATAAGGAATGATTTAGAGATGCCGGTGTTGGACTGGGGTGTACAAAGTTAAAAATCACACAACACCTGGTTATAGTACAACAGGTTTAATTGGAAGCACACTAGCTTTCGCAGCGACGCTCCTTCATCAGGTGACTATCACCTGATGAAGGACCATCGCTCCGAAAGCTAGTAGGCTTCCAATTATACCTGTTGGACTATAAACTGGTGTTGTGTGATTTTTAAAGAGATAAGGCATGGTATAGACACTGAAACAAGTTACAGCGATAGGGATGGTAGTCCGGAATGCAGTATATTTCAATTATATGTAGGGACTATGGGGAAGGGAGGAGGTTATAGGGAATGTAACTGTTATAGTAGTTACAAACTATTGAAGATACTGGTCCACAAGACATGCCACAGATACAGTGTTGCAGAGTAGTGAGTCTTAGTACAACAGAACGTACAGTCGGAGTGGTGATTTAGCCTTGGGTGCGTCTGTACTGAGCTCCCCATCCAACACTGTATCTATATCATGTCTTGTTAGCCGGTGTTTGGAGCCCTCGGAAAGGGCTGGAAGATACAGACATTGTGGGCTGTAGGTGCTGGGCAAGATGACACACACAATGATTTTTGTAGCGTTTTGGGGATAGTGGGCATAACACTAAGTGTCAGAGTTATTTTGGAAAGAGATAAGGGTAGTGCAGAAGTGAAGATTCCAAATTTGGGGAAGCCCCCTAATCATTAGAATATCACTGTCACTGGGCATTATCACGATCATGATACAGCACCTGGCAAACACAGACTAGGAGGAACTATCTGCAGTTAGGCTCATATTCGGAAAAAGGAAGTATGTTAAAGTGATACGGTGAGAATTCAGGTCCGGTGTGGTCCCCGATGAGTGAATGTCAAAGGCAGTAACTCCAGCGAATACTGATCAAGCGATGTCGTGATCCTGATAAAGAAAGTACACTGCGATGAAAACAGGCGAAGCCCTTTAAATGTATAGAACATGCAATGGGGTCCTTCAAATTGAGGGTCAAAGAAAGGACATGAAATATCCTTGGCAGATTCTGTTAAGGAAAGGCCACGAGGTATTTTATCAGTATAGTTAGAGGGTTGCGCCTGTTAGAAACCAAAGGAACAATCTGTACATGGAGCCAGAGGACGTAGGTGAGGACTTCAATGAATACCTCCTGTCCTTATTCACACAGGAGAAAGGCATTGTAGCCAGGGATTCCAGTCGAGGATGGTGAGGTTCTCGAACATGTGACGACCAATAAGAAGGAGGTATTAAACGCTTTCACAAGCATAAAGGTGGATAAACCCCCAGTACCCAATGAAATATATCCTGGGCTGCTATAGGAAGTAAGGGAGGAGATTGCTGGGGCCCTGGTGGGTACTTTGGCTGGTCACAGGTGAAGTGCCGAATGACTGGAGGATAGTTAATCTGTTTCCTTTGTTCAAGAAGGGCACCAGGGATAGGCCAGGTAATTACAGAGCAGATAGTCTGACAGCAGAGGGAGGGAAATTATTGGAAAATATTCTGAGGATGGATCAACACTTACAAAGGCAAAAATCAACTTGGCTGCGTCATCACGGATTTGGTAGAGGAAGATACTGCCACAGAATTCAGGTGTGTTTTTTGAATTGGTCTCTCAAAATATTGAGGAGGGCAGTGCAGATTATGTGCTTTACATGCACTTGAATAAGGCCTTTGACAAGGTCCCAAGGGGAAGGCTGATCCAAAAGGGAACAGCCCATGGGATTCCAGGTAAGTTGGTAATTTGGATACAAAATTGGGGTATAAACTTCTTCGTGTTTGAAATTCTTTCACCAGCGGGTGTACCACAGGGGTATGTGCAGGGACCATTGCTGGTTATTCTGTGGAATAATAACTCCGATGTGAAAGCAGAAGGTATCATTAGTCGGTTTGCCGATGACGTGGAAGGTGAGGGTGTTGTTCACAGTGAGGGGGATGGTCTCTAGCTACAGTTTGATGACAATCAGATGATAATCTGAGCAGAGCTTAGTTCTGATCAATGTAAGTTCATACGCTGTGGGAGGTATGATAAGCGAAGTGCAGACATAATGAATGCGCGAACCTTGTGGAGTACTGAGGAACACATGGACCTTAGTGGACAGGTGCCTAGATCCCTGAAGGTGTCAACACAGGGAGACAGGGTGGGAAAGGCACCTGAACCGGGAGCGGGAGGGGGACCAATACCCTGGTTGGGTGAATTGCTTGGGAGGATATAAACTTAACAGGCAGGGTGTTGGACTTTAAACAGCCGTAAAGCCAGAAAGAAGATTGAGGCCAGTGCACAAGTTAAAGAGAGAACATTCAACAGGCAAGGCAGGCAAGAACATCGCAGGGAATGTGGAAAAACTGATGATTAAACTGCATTTATTTCAATGAAAGTGTCCCGACAGATGAACTAAGGGCATGGATTGGAACATGGGACTGGGATATTATAGTTATTACAGAAACACAGCTGAGGGAGGGGCAGGACTGGCTACTCAATATTTCAAGGTAGAGATACTACAGGAAGCATCGAAGGGGAGGAAAGAGAGGACGTGTGGTGGTGGGTTTTGATTGCATGAATCATCCGAGCAGTACTTAGAGTGGATATTCCTGTGGGATCACCCAGTGAAGCTATGTTAATGAAACTGAGAAATAAGAATGGGTCATCACTCTGACACGATTGTCCCACTAACCCCGAATAATCCATGGCAGACTGAGGAACAAATATGTCGGGAGATCCCAAATATTAATCATAATAATAGGTCTGTTATGGTTGGGGTTTTTAAACTTTCTAAACTGAGACTGGGACTGCCAGTGTTCAGTGTTTGCAAGGGAGGAATTTGGTAATTGTGTTCCAGAAACTCCCAATCAATGTGTAATTGGCCTGAAAAGAGAAAGGGGCAAAACCTGACCCCCCTTTGGAAACAAGGTAGGAAAAGGGACCGAGGTATTAGTGGGAAAGCATTTTGCCAAAGTGACCACAGTTCTATTAGTTTGAAAACAGCGATGGAAAAGGACAGGGCTGGTCCACAAGTTCAAGTTACAAAATGGGGCCTGACCAATATTGATTGTATTAGCCAGGAACTTTCAAAATGTGATTGGGGAGTCTCTTTGCAGGGAAAGGGAAGTCTGGCAAGTGAGAATATATTAAAAGTGAGTTAAATTGAGCGATCACCACCAGCATGTTCCTGTTTGTGTGCAGGTCAATGCTGACAGCATTAGCAAACACTGGCTGTCTACTGAGGGTCTGGTCAAGGAAAAGGGGGCACATGTCAGGTATCACCAGCTGGATCAAGGGAACCTCTGAGGATCACAGGGACTGTAGGAATACAATTTGGGTGGAAATCAGGAATGCAGAAAGGGGACATGAAATAGCCTTGGCAGAGAATGATAAGGAGAATCCAAAAGTGATTGTATAAATATATTGAGCAAAAGAGTAACTCGAGACAAAGTAGCAATGACACCATTGATGTGTGGAACCATATGATATGGCTAAGACCTTAAACACATTTTTTACTCCAGAACTTACTGTGGACAACTACTGGGGAACTCAGGGAACAAGAGTAATATGTTAGACCACATTTGGAGTTTTCTGCATTCCAGTATACTTGCTCTAGGAAGGATGTTGTGAAATTTGAAAGTGCTCAGAAAAGATTTACAAGATGTTGCCAGGATTGTTGCTGAATAAGCTGGGGCTATTTTCCCTGAGCACCGGAGACTGAGTGGTGACCTGTCAGAGGTTTATATAAACATGAGGGGTATGGATTTTGTAAACATTCAAGGTCTTTTCTCGGGGCTGGAGAGTCCATAACTAGAGTGCACAGGTTTGAGGTTAAAGGGGAAAGGTTTAAAAGGGACTGAAGGGTCAGTTTTTTATGCACACGGTGATGTGTGTATGGAATGAGCTGAGAGAGAAAGTAACAGATACTGATACTATGACAACATTTAAAAGATATCTGGACGGGTATATGAATAATAAGGGTTTAGAAGTACATGGGCCAAATGCGGGTAAATGGGTTGGATTTATTTACGTCTTCTGGTCAGCATGGACGAGTTGAACCGAAGGGTCTGTTTCCATGCTGTACATCTCTATGACTTTAATAGAGTGCATGTTATAGAAGAGGTGGTACTGGAGGTTTTAAGACACAAAGGTATGGAAAGCCCCAGGACCTGATTAAGTGTATCACAGGATATTGTGCGATGCTAGTGAAGAAATTGTGGAGCCCCGAGCAAAGGTATTTGTACCATTGACAGCCATGTGTGATGTGCTGGAAAGGCTGGAGGGTGGCTTAGTCGACAGTGAAGGAGGTTTTTTGAGATTACAAAGTGATCTTGATGAGTGAATGGGCTGAAAAGCTGTAGATGGAATTCAATCTGAACAAATGTGAGGTAATGCACTTGGTAAAACAAACAAGGGTAGAACTTACACAATTAATGTTCTGGCCTCGGTTAGTGTTTCAGAGCAGAGTGACCTCCGGGTTCAGGTACATAATTCTTGAAGCTGGCATCACAGTATGGGTAAGACAGTGCTTGGCATGCCTGACTATTGCTCAGTCCATTGAATGGAGGATTTGGGACGTCATGTTGAGATTGCGCAGACATTGTTGAGGCCTGTTCTGCAATACTCTGTCCAGGTCTGGTCGCCCAGTTATAGGAAGGATATTATTAAGCTGCAGGGGTTCAGAAGAGATTTACCAGGACGTTGCTGGACATGGAAGGCTTGAGTTCTGAAAAAGGGCTGGATAGGCTGAGTCTTTTTTCACTGGAGCCTGAAGGTTGAGACGTGATGTTATAAAAGGGTATTTTTTAAAAAAAGAAGTATATAGATCGATTTAGTGGTAGTTGCCTTTTCCGCAGGATGGGGGAGTCTCAAGAGGAGGGACCACATTTTTTAGGTTTGAAGAGAGAGATGTTAAAAAAAAAAAGACATGGGGGCAAATTGTTACCCAGAGGGTGTTTTGATTGTGGAATGAACTTCCTGAGGAAGGGGTGGATCTGGGTAAAATTACAATGTTTATAAGACAGAGATACTAAATGAGTATTTTGCATCAGTTTTTACTGTGGAAAATGATATGGAAGATATAGAAAGTAGGGAAATAGATAGTGACACCTTGCAAAATGTCCATATTACAGAGGAGCAAGTGTTGGATGTCTTGAAATGCATAAAGGGGGGTACATTGGCCAGGACCTGATCAGGTGTACCCTCGAACTCTGTGGGAAGGTAGAGAAGTGATTGCTGGGCCTCTTGCTGAGATATTTGTGTCATCGATAGTCACAGGTGAGGTGGCGGAAGACTGGAGATTGGCTAACGTGATGCAACTGCTTAAGAAGGGTGGTAAAGACAAGCCAGGGAATTATAGGCCAGTGAGCGTGACGTCGGTGGTGGGCAAGTTGTTGAAGGGGATCCTGAGGGACAGGATGCACATGTATTTGGAAAGGCAAGGACTGATTAGGGATATTCAACATTGCTTTGTGAGTGGGAATTCATGTCTCCCAAACTTGATTGAGTTTTTTGAAGAAGTAACAAAGAGGATTGATGAGGGCTGAGCGGTAGATGCGAACTATATGGACTTCAGTAAGGCATTCGACAAGTTTCCCTATGGGAGACTGACTTGCAAGGTTCGATCTCACGGAATACAGGAAGAACTAACTATTTGGATACAGAACTGGCTCAAAGGTAGAAGAGAGAGGGTGGTGGTGGAGGGTTGCTTATCAGATTGGAGACCTGTGACCAGTGGAGTGCCACAAGGATTGGGCCTAAGAATGGTGAATAACCAAGGGAGTCCAAAACTCGAGGGTACAAATGGGAGGTGAGAGAGCAGAGATTTAAAGAGGGAGCTGAGGGGCAACATTATCCACAGACGATGGTTCACAGACAGAACGGACTACCAGAGGCACATGGGAGATACAAGAACAATGACAACATGGAAAACACATTTGGGCAGGTACATGGAGAGGAGAAGGTTTGAAGAGCTAAGGGCCAAATGCAGGCAAATGAGACTTATTCAGTGTGTGAAACATAGGCGGAAATGATGAGTTGGACACAGGTTCTGTTTCTGCGCTGTATCACTCTGTATCCAGCTAAAGAGGGTTACAGTTCCGAGATAAAGCATGTTGTAGATGCTGAAGCAAGTTACAGCGATAGGGATGGTAGTCTGGAATGCAGTATGTTTCAAATATGTGGAGGGACTATCGGAAAGGGAGGTGGTTACAGGGACAGGAACTGTGAAAGGAGTTAAAAATGACTAAAGACACTGGTGCACAAGCCATGCCATAGGTACAGAGTTGCAGAATAATGAGTCTTAGTACAGTGATGGAGAGAGAACACAGAACAGAACGATCCCAGGCAGAATTCCCAACCTCTCATCAGAGGCCTGCTTTCCCCTCTGTTGTCCTGATTTTCACTAAGACAGCACAGGCCTGGTTTGATAACGATGAATTCCCCATGCTGTCCCAGCGCAATGTGAGTTATGTTGACGTGGTGTTTGAGCCAGGGGTGTGTCTGTACTGTACTGTGCTCCCCCTCCAGCACTGCATCTATGTCATGTCTTGTTAGCAATGTTAGGAGGCCTTTCATTGCTCTCTGCTCTGTGCACTGAGTGATCTTACCTCATTGCAGGATTTATTGAAGGCTCCACATCTCCCTGCCTTTTGTCTCTCTGGCTGACCAATCATCCTCAATGAGGTGTTGGACGACACACCCAGCAATTGGGAAGTCTATTGAGTCAGGAACTTCGTAAGTACCTACAGGATTCAGAGAAATAGACAGAATGGAAAAGTAGGCGGATGCAGTGAGGGTTACACATGAAGAATGGAAATGAGCCCCACAGAGATCTGTAAAATCCCACTCCATCCCTGGCCTGTGCTGCTGCATCTCTCTGGAGTGGAGAATTCTGTTGGCTCAGGATCTGGAGTAACTGCAAGAGTGGAGGCACTGACCAAGGCAGCAATTACACCCACACAGTGAGGGATACCACATGGAGAGAGACTGAGTGATATCACTACAATGCTGGAAGACCTCAGGATCACACAGTCATGTTGAAAGAATAGGTTTAGCTTCATGATGCCCTGGTATCAGTGCTCAGGGATGAGCAACCAGTAAGCAGGCGAAGTGATGGCCGAGTGGTGTTATTGCTAGAGTATGTATCCAAAATGTTCAGGGGAAGTGGGTTTGAATCCCACCATCAGAAATGGTGGAATTTGAAGTCAATAATTTTAAAAATAGTAATTAACAATCCATAAATAATATGAAACCATTGCTGATGTCCAAAAAACCCAAACACTTGTCCTTCAGATAAGGATAGCTGCTCGTCTGCACGACGTACTCACAGCAAAATGTTTGCCTCTCAATTACCCTCTGAAATGGCCGAGCAAGTTACTCAGCTCGAAGGCAGAACGAGCTGGGCAAGAAAGGTTGGTCAGCCAGAGACACCCACATCCCCTACCTGATTTTAAAAAATAATCCATTAGGATGATCCCACTGGAACTGCTGGGACCACTATCCTGGCCAATCATGTCGTTGGTTAATGGACAGGGCTTTCAACTGACAGAGAGGATGCAGGAACAGGGTCCAGGTGAAAGGATCTTTTCAAATCCAAATGGAAAAGGTGAAGTATGGGAAAAGCATGGGAATGTGGCTGAAGACAAGCAGAAAGGAACAGGAAGGGACAGAGTTTAACTAAGATTGTGCATCAGGGAATCGGTTTGTGACAGGAAATTGTGGGAAAGAGTAAATTATGTTTTTTTTTGAATGGATAATGTCTCATCAATAAGGTAGATTGATTTGTGACACAGAGATAAAAGAGATTTAGACACCAGGGTGACGTAGTTACAGGGCGAACAAAAGGTGGAACATAAATATTCAATGGATCACAACCTTGTGGAAACTCAGGCAAAATGGGTAACGCTAACAATAATGGGTAAGAAAGGCATTACAGAGAAAGCATTTGGCCTCAGATCATGAAGTAGAGTCAGTCTGAATGTAAATTCTGGCTACTACTTGCAAAGGACACAAGCAGCAGAACAGTTTTAGACACCGAACAGCATTTCATTGCTCATCGCTGCATTAAGCAGGAAGCCATTAGAATTTTTTAACAAACACATTATGATAATTTTGGGAAACTTCAATATTCACATAATCTGGGACAGTCACACTGACAGTGATATTGGAAGAGGAGTTCAGAGAATTTTTTTTCAGTGTTTCTTTGAATAACAAATTGTGCAACTGGCTAGGGATGTAACTATCTCAGAGCGACCGTTGTGTGGTGAAACTTAGTGAATGAGTAATGTCACCTGGAGAGATCTTCAAGGAAATTGTGATAAAGTTCAGCTTAAAGAAATATAAAGTTTTAAAGTGAATCACAGAAAGGACAAGCTACAACTAGAAACAAAAACAGTCTATTACATTTGAGAAGAGAACTGACCAAGGTAAAGAGGCGAAACAAACTGAAATGTGTGCCTGTAAATGGAAACCATTTGAAGGAACAGTGTAAATCACTCAACAAAAGAACATTCCATTGAAACAGACAAAACCTCAGCAAGAAATTCCCACCGGCCCCTCTCTGAGGACAAAATGTATCATATTAGATTAGGAGACTTAGAAGATCACCAAAAAATACTTAAAGTCCTGAAGTGAGAGAGTGTTTTAGGAGTAAGTTTTAAAGGTATTGCAAAGGGTCTGCTATCAGGAGGAGGGCAGTGGGAAGGGGAATCATTGTCAGGGTTTAATGTCGCAAAAGGAACTGGGAGAGGTGAAGGTGCTGGAGGTGGTGAGAGTGTTACAGAGAGTGGTCAGGGTCTGAACGGTGTTACAAAGCCAGTACGGATTGCTGCAGCTGGAGGGGTTTGCAGAGGTAGGGAGGGACATATATATTTTTATTTATTCATCCATGGGATGTGGGTGTCACTGCTAATTACCCAGAGGACAGCTCAGAGTCAGCCATATTGCTGTGGGTCTGGAGTCACATGTTAGCCAGGCAAGGTGAGAATGTCAGATGTTCGACACAAAAGGAGGTCAGTGAACCAGATGAGTTCTTCCCACTGATCAACAATGCTTTTATGGTGGCCTCACCAATGTCCACAACGACATGACATCACAACTCCTACTCTCAATGCTCTGCCCAATGAAGGTAACCATCCCAAAGACCTGCTTCACCAGCCTGTCTGCGTGTGACACCACTTTCAAAGATCTGTGTACCTGCATCACTGGGTCTCTGACTAACAACACTACCCAAGGCCCGAACATTAACTGTACAAGTCCCACCCTGGCTTGTTTCACCCAAATGGCACACTTCCCATTTATCTAATTAAACTCCATCTGCTATTTTTCAGCCCACTATCCCAGCAGTACTGTTCATCCTGTTATATCACAGATAACCTTCATCACTGTCCAGTTTACCACCAATTTCAGTGTCACCCAAAAAACTTACTTAACTTACTTAACAATATTCCCATCCAAATCATTTATCTAAATGACAAACAACAGGGGACTCACCCCACCGCTGGTCACATGTCTCCAGTCAGAAAAAAACATGTCTCACAAAACCCTCTGTCTCCTACCATCAGGCCCAATTTTCTGTCCAGTTGACTAGCTCCTCCTGAATGCCATAACCTTTTACACTGATCTGAGAATATTACCCAGTTTACCATATGACACATAGAACACAGAACAGTACAGAACAAGACCGTTCGGCCATGATGACATGCCAATCTTTTATCTGACGGTAAGATAAAAAAAAAGTGGCAGATAGAGTATAATTCAGATAAATGCAAGGTGCTGCAGTTTGGGCAAGCAAATCTTAGCAGGACTTATACCCTTAATGGTAAGGTCCGAGGGAGTGTTGCTGAACAAAGAGACGTTGGAGTGCAGGTTCATAGCATCTTGAAAGTGGAGTTGCAGGTAGATAGGATAGTGAAGAAGGCGTTTGGTATGTTTCGTCTTTTGGTCTGAGTATTGAGTGCAGGAGTTGGGATGTCATGTTGCGACTGTACAACACATTGGTTAGACTACTGTTGTAATATTGCGTGCAATTTTGGTCTCCTTACTATCAGAAAGATGTTGTGAAACTTGAAGGGGTTCAGAAAAGATTTACAAGGATGTTGCCAGGGTTGGAGGATTTGAGCTACAGGGAGAGGCTGAACAGGCTGGGGCTGTTTTCCCTGCAGCGTTGGAGGCTGAGGGGTGACCTTATAGAGGTTTACAAAATTATGAAGGGCATGGATAGGGTAAATAGACAAAATCTTTTCACTGGGGTTGGGAAGTCCAGAACTAGAGGGCATAGGTTTAGGATGAGAGGGGAAAGATATAAAAGAGACCTAAGGAGCAACTTTTTCATGCAGAGGGTGGTCCGTGTATGGAATGAGCTGCCAGAGGAAGTGGTGGAGGCTGGTTACAATTGCAACATTTAAGATGTATTTGGATGGCTATATGAATAGGAAGAGTTTGGAGGGATATGGACCAGGTGCTGGCAGGTGGGACTAGATTGGGTTGGGATATCTAGTCGGCATTGGCGGGTTGGACTGAAGGGTCTGTTTCCATGTTGTACATCTCTATGACTCTAACTTCCATACCCTTCATTTTATTATCATCCATGTGCCTATCCAGAAGTATATTAAATGTCCCTAATGCATCTAATTTTACTGCCAACGCTGGCAGTGCATTCCACTCAGCTACCACTCTGTTTGTAACGAAACTAGCTCTGAAATCTCCCCTTAACCATCCGCTAATCACCGGAAAATTATAAACCCTTGTAATAGCTATTTATGTCAGGGAAACAAAAATTCTCTATATTCACTCTAACTATGCCTCTCATCACCTTGTTCACCTCTGCCAAGTCACCCCTCACCCTTCTTCATTCCAATGAGAAAAGCCTTCGCTCCCTCTATCTTTATTCATAAGACATGCCCTCCATTACAGGCAGCATCCTGGTAAATCACCTCTTTACCCTCTCTAAAGCTTCCAAATCCTTCCTGTAATGAGGGGATCCAAACTGAACACAATATTCCAAGTGGGGTCCAACCAGGGCTCTATAGAGCTGAAGCATAACCTCACAGATTTAAAACTCAATCCCCAAACTCATGAAATCCCACGCAATATATTCCTTCTTAACCAGCCGATCAGCTCGGTTGGCAACTTTGAGGTATCTAGGGACTTGGAACTCAAGATCCCTCTGTTCCTCCACACTGCAAAGGATCCTGCCTTTAACCCTGCATTCTGCATTCAATCTTTCAAAATGAATGACTTCACGCTTTTCCAGATTGAACTCTGTCTGCCACTTCTCAGCTCAGCTCTGCATCCTGTCAATGTTCCGTTGCAACCTACAACAGCCCTCCACACTATCAACCACTCCACCGACCTTTGTGTCATTGGCAAATTTTCTAACCCACTCTTCCACTCACACATCCAAGTCATTCATAAACTCACAAAGCGCACTGTAACCACTTCCTGAAGAAAAACAAAACTGGTCACTAAGCTCCAGGATGAATGTTTTCCATCCATCATCACCCTCCGTCTTCTGTGGGCCAGTAATCCTACATCCAGACAGACAGGTTTCCCTGTATCCCATGCCTCCATACTTTCTGAATGAGCCATAAAGGTGTTCTGTCACATTCTCAAAAGATTCAATAAGACTTTTAAGGCATGACCTTCCCCTTACAAAACCATGCTACTATCTCTAATTAAACTATGGTTTCCCAAGGAATAATAAATCCTGTCTCCCAAAGTCCTCTCCAAAAATCTGCACACAACAGACATAAGACTGACAGGTGTGCAATTCCCAGGGTTATCCCTATTCACTTTCCTGAACAAGGGAATAATAATTTCCTGCCTCCAATCATCTGGTCTGACTCCAGTGGACAGTGAGGGTGCGAAGGTCATCACCAGGTGCGCAGCAATCCATTCCCGCGCTTCGTGTAGTAACTTCGGACGCATCCAGTCTGGTTCAGCGACTTATCGATCCTTATCTTTGACAAAAGTTTCAGCACATTCTCCTTCTTAACATCCGCCTGTTCACGTACAGCAGCCTGTTTCACGTTGTCCTCACAAACGACAAGACCCTTCTCAGCCGTGAATACTGAGGCATAGTATTCATTAAGAACCTCCCCTACCTCCTGTGACTCCAAGCACAAGTTCCTTCCACTATCCCAGATTGGCCTTATCCTCACTCTGACCATCCTCTTGTTCGTCGAGAATGTGGAGAATGCCTCACGGTTTTCCTTAATCCTTCCCAACAAAGCATTTTCATGCCCCCTTCTAGTTGCTCTAATTCCATTCCTCAGTTCCTTCCTGGTACCTTCAGAGAATCCCTGCAGTGTGGAAACGGGCTATTTGACCTAACACCTCCATACCAACCATCCAAACAGTATCCAACCCAGCCCCATTCCCCCTCCCTATTACTCTCCATTTGTCCTGACTAATGCACCAAACCTACACATCCCTGAACACTATGGGTAATTTAGCATGGCTGAGTCACCAAACTGGCACATCTTTGGGCTGTGGTGGGAAACCGGAGCATCTGGAGGAAACCCACAGGGAGAATGCGCAAACTCCACACAGACCGTCGCCTGAGGCTGTAATCGAAATGGGGTCCGTGGTGCTTTGAGGTAGCAGTACTAACCACTGAGACACCGTGCCACCCAATGCAAGTCTCTGGAGCCCTGCCTGATCCTTTCTTCCTCAAACTTACGTAACCTTCCTTCTTCCTCTTGACTAGATGCTAAAGTCAATGTGGACAACGTTGACTGCTCTGCGTTCATCTAAGTTTGGCCTTCCTCGAAGAGTCAATCCAGTTTGAGAAACATGGTTATCCACTCACAAAGCCATGCTGACCATCTCGAATCCGCCCTTGCCTTTGTAAATGTAAGGAGCTCCTTTCTCTCAGAATCTCCTCCAACAACTTCCACATCACTGGTCTAACTGGGCTGTAATTTCCTGGCTTTTTCCTGCAACCTGAAGCGAATGAACAGCACTAGTCTTCCAACATCTCACTGTATCTTGTAATTTCCTGGCTTTTTCCTGCACCCTGAAGCGAATGAACAGCACTAGCCAACCTCCAGTCTTCCAACATCTCACTGTATCTCTGTAAGGGACACTGCTATCTCTTCCCTAGCTTCCCTCAATATTCTAGAATCAACTTAATGAGCTACTGAAGATTGACCGATCTTTATTTGTTTTAAGATCCAGCACTTTCTCTTCTCTGGTGAGGATTCTTTCCAAGATATCACTATTTATTTCCCCATGTTCCCAAGCTTCCATGTCTTTCGCCACAGTAAATACTGACAAGACTATTTTGTCTCATATCTCACCCATCGCCTCTGGTTCCACGCATGGGTGACGTTATTGATCTTTAAGGGGCCCAATTCTCTACCAAGTTACTCTTTAGCCCTTATTGAAACTTGTGTAAAGGCTTCTGGTAATTCAAATAAACATTATCCCCCCTACCACTATACCCCTCCTGCACTCTTACAATTCTGCCATTTATATTCACACCAACAAATTAAATCTCACATGCTCAAAAACAAACTCTCTTTTATCAAATGTGTTTCTAAGTGGCCAGTTATTGTACATTGACATATCCTTTCTAACAATGTCAATATGCTCCCGACTTAGTATCAGGCGAACACTGTTTGGTTTCAGATTGGCAGTTGAAAGGGTTGAGGGAGTTCTTGTTTATCAATCTGAAAAAGGTACCTCACATGGCCAGCAGGTAATAGAGAAGGCAAATCAAATGCTGGCATTTATTACAGAGGGAATGGAGTCTAAAAACATGGAGGTCTAGCTAAAACTATACAAGGCACAAGTCAGACCACACCTCGAATATTATGAACAGTGTGAGTGCCCGAAGGAAAGGTATTTTCGAATTGGAGGCAGTCCAGAGAAGGGTCACTCGGCTGATCCTGGGAATGGAGGGAATTTTCTAATGAGAAGAGGTGGAGTAGGTTGAGGTTGAACCCATTGAAGTTTAGATAATGAGAGAGAAATGGAATGAACCAACCAAGATTCTGATGGGGTCTGATCGGGCAGATGCTTGGAAGTTAGTAAATAGAACAGTAGAGCACAGCAACAGGCCCTTCGGCCCACCACGTCTATGCTTTCTAATATACTATTCTAACTCATACCATCTGACTGCACATGGGTCCATATCCCTCTATTCTCTGCCTGTTCATGTTTCTGTCTAAATGCCACTTCAAAACTTTACTCACATTTCTGCTTGTATGACTTCCCTCGGTAACATCCACTCACGTTAAAAAAAAAAAACTGGCTTCACACATCTCGTTTAAAATTCCTCTTTCTCACCTTAAAGCGATTCGCTTCAGTATTTGGAACTTACACATTGGAAAAGAGATTCTGACTGTCCACATTATCTATCCCTGTTCCAAATGTTATATTCCTGTATCTGGTCACCTGTCAGCCTCTAATACTCTCACAAAACTATCCAACTTTGTTAAACTTCCTCTTACACGTAACATACCCTTAAAAAAACCCAACACAGGCAACATGCTGATAAACCCCTTTTGCACCCTGTCCAAAGTCTCTACCTCCTTCCTATTGTGTGGAGATGAGAACTGCACACAGTACTCCACGTGACAAAACAAGCATTTTATACAATTACAACATCAGATGCAAATCACTATACTTAACCTTGTTACCGATGAAGTCCAGTGTTCCATTTGCTTCCTTCCCCATCTGAAACACGTCTGTTGCTATTTTCTGGGAGTTACTGACTTGCACCAAGATCCTTCTGTATATCAATATCCCTCAGTATGCTAACTTTCTACTTGAATTTGACATCATCTCACACTTCTCCAGATTAAACTCAATTTGCCATTTCTGTCTATCTTTCCAAATGTTCTGTAACCTCCTGCAGATTTTAATGAATCAGAGAAACAAAGGTTTTGAGGAAAAGGCAGGAAAGTAGAGTTGAACAGTATCAGATCAGGCATGATCTTACTGAAGGACAGAGCATACTCAATGAGCCAAATGGCCTCATTCTCCTACATCACATAGTCTAAACACAAACTGAATATGTCCTGCATAATATTATGGGTGTCTGCTCACAAAACGCCTTTATAATGGGATTATTGGATATTTATTAGTACACAGCATTTGATCTACAAATATGATATGACGTTATAGAAAACCATCTCACATACAATCCAGGATTCTATCCATTGCAGCACTGATAGTCAGGCCATGGAGAATGCCAGGTTTCTGGGTTGGAGACAGTTACACAAATGGGGAGGGTTGCACAAACTGAAAGAGGTTCCTGTGGTCGGGAGGTGTCGGGAATGAAGATGAAATTTAACAAGATAAAGATCAAAGAATTGGAGAAGGATAAGGAGATTACAAATTTTTCACAGCTAAGGAAGGGTTGTAGGAGCTGGAGAAGATTAAATAGGTAGGGACCGATGGAGAGGTTAAAGACAAATACATTGACATGGAGGTGGCATTGGTGGGAGGAGCTTACAGGGATAGACAGGACTGTCAGGGTTTACAGGGATGAAGGAATTTAGTATCTACTGGGTAAGGTTAGGAATTAGTGCGTTAGGGATTGGAGAACCTGACAGAGACAAACACAGAGGTGTAGTGTGGACGAGAGGAGATTTTAAACAGAGGAAGAAATATCGGGACTGGAGGATATTACAGAGATCACGAATACAGCATGGGTCAGGATTGATGCCTGCGATCCTCTGTGTTGTCGCATCGAGGACCAGTACAGCAGAGGTGAAGGCAGGACCCTCACAAGATGGTTGGAGTGAAGCTTAGAATGTTGATGTTCCTTGCCCAGCTCTGTATCTATGTTCTGTCTTCCAGGTCTGAATATAGAAGTCTACTACCTCCATGCTGTGCTGTTTACTGTGAGTGATCTTACCGGCTGCAGGATTTACTGAAGGCTCCAGATCTTCCTCTCCATCTCTCTCTGGCTGACCAAACATCTTCAATCAGGTGATGGATGAAACAGGAGTTAGGATCATCCTGATTACCTGCATGAGAAAGAAATAGACAGAATGGGAAATTAGACTGATGCAATGAGGATAACTCATGCAGAGTGGCACTGAGTCCAGCAGAGATCTTGAAAATCCCAGTCTCCATCCCTTGCCTGTGATGCTGCGTCTCTCTGGAGTGGACAATTCTGTTGACTCAGGATCTCAGACCATCGGTAAGAGGGAGAAACACTGACAGAGGCAGCAAATAGACTGACACAGCGAGGGATACCATATGGAGAGGTACTGAGTGATGTCACATTATTAGACACTGCATTAACAGGGAATTATTAGAATTTGTAACAAAGGCACTGGCATAATTGTGAGGGGATTCAAACTTCCTATCTCATCATCTCATTGGCGGTGGGTCACAGACGAGGCTGACTCTCTCCCACTCTCGGGGGTGGGCTGGGGCGCGGTCTGGAGTTGGCTATACAGACCAATGTGGCCTTCCACACTTCCACAGACTCTATTACACTTGGGGCAGAAGGTGGCTATGGGAAGGGTGTGGGAGTGGCATTGGTGTGGTCATGCGCTCCTTGTGCTGTTTTCTCCTGGATTCCCATTTTCCCCACAGAAAGTCTCGAGGTACTTAGCAGCTTCCCAATGCTCCTCCTCCCACTTCGGACGATCTTGGCACAGGACTTACCAGATTTGATTAAGAGATGAAAAAAAACCTATCAATTCTGAAGAAGCCAACATTTAGAAATGTGGACACATTTGTTAAAGAGACCGTCAGGGATTCTCCTAGCTGGCGGAGTGCAGTCGGAAGAGGAAACGTTGCCAGCGTTTAATCAGATGATCAGAACAGGGAGAGGTGAAGGTGCTGGAGGTGGGGAGAGTATTACAGAGAGGGACAAAGGCCTGAACAATGTTACAAAGCCAGTACGATTTGCTGCAGCTAGAGCTGTTTGCAGAGGTAGGGATGGACATCTGTATTTTCATTGATTCATTCATGGCCTGAGGCTGTCAGCGAATGGACCAGCATACATTGCCCTACTGCGAATTGGCTAGAGGCAGCTCAGACTCAGCCATATTGCTGTGGGACTGGAGTCACATGTGAGCCAGACCAGGTAAGAATGTCAGATGCCCCTCTCTAATGGACATACGTGAACAAGTTGAGTTTTTTCCAGATAATCAACAATGCTTATACGGTGGACTCACTGATGTCCTGAACAGATATACCATGACATCGCAACTCCTACTCTCAATGCTCTACGCAATGAAGGGTAACCATCCCAAACGCCGGATCACAACTAACAACAGGGCAATTCCGATTCCCAAAGAATGTTCTCCACCCTAAAACCGGAGGTAGCATTACAGGTCCAGAGGTTCCCCTGAGAGTGTAATTTCTTTCGTTGCTGTTGCTGACTGAATGGGCCACTAACGTGCGAACTGCTCCAAAACATGATTCAGGACCTCTGGTGCCAACTCTCGCACGTTGAATAACGACAGACAGCTTCCAAATGAGGTATTTCAGAGACGGCTTTGGGGTACATTTGACAGACAGACTCGTTCAGGAATCCGTGGTGCGCTTCTTCCCTGTCTTTGAACCGGGCCGCCTGCGCAAGGAATGCAAATGCGGTACTGCTCTTCGTGAAAGGATCAGAAGGCGGTAACTACATTCTCAAACGGAATGGCATATGAACAGAACCAGGTTGGAGAAAAACTTTACAATGCTTTGCACAGTAATTAAATGGAGTTGTATTACATTTCACTACAAGAGCACATTTGCTCAAGCAAATTCGAATGCAGGTTTACAGATGGGAAAGCAAGCAAGAAAGCTCCTTTCTTGACCATGTAAAAGGCCGCAGTTGAAGAACAAAGCAGTTTCTGCCCACTTTCGAAATGGGCACATTTCGCGTGTAAGGCGAGTGTGATGACCACTACGCTACAGAAACCAGCCTCAGCCAACCGTGCTGCGGCTCAGTGGCATCCAGCACTGACAGTTGAAGCCATTCTACCTTTCACCTTGTTTAAATTTGGCTATGTGGTGAGCATGGACGAGATACACCGAAGTATCTGTTTCCACGCGGTGTACCCCAATAACACTGCAGAAACGAACGACTTCCTTACTTTTGCTCCGACTGACCATACTCCGTGAAATTTTCCCAGATTCTCAGTTGTTGATTTTTGCAGCTGGAAGTTACCTCAGAAACCCTGTTCATTCGTAATGTATTGAGCGAATCGCAAAACAGAAATCATTTAACACGGAACACAAACAAAACTGGCAAACCAAATGCATTTTCAGACACAGCGAGCATGAATGCAAAATGTGAGACAGGGCGGGGGCATGAGTCATAAAGTAATCTCACAACTAACAACAGTGCAATTCCAAACTGCTCTTTCAAACATACTGGAGCCTGAGTGCACCACCACTTCCCAGACAATGCTGAAAAGAGAGAAAGAAGGAACACAATAAGAATGGAAAACACAATAAGAACACAAAAAAAGTGAATTTCACCAATCACAGTCTCGATTAGATTCCCTTTCCCTTCCGATGTCTCCAGAACGGAAATGAAGGAAATGGGAGAAATTAAATATCATATGACAACGAAATTCATTGGAACGATTTTCTCATTGGCCAGAAAACCAAATAACGACGAGTCGAGTCACTGAAGGACTTTGTTTCTCAACTGCGATGAAATAACAGTCTCCATTCTGTTCCAGTAAAAACTCAACTTGCCTGGAACGTAAAGCAACACTAGAGCTGCTTGTGACTTTCCGCGCGGGAGGCGAACACGATCATGACAGCACAGAACTTCCCCAAATCACAGTTAATTTCCCGGGAAACAATACCATTTTCCTTCTGTCTGAAACAGAAATGCACCAGGGGAAGAAACTGCATTATGACAAGGCTGCGCCTTTGGAGTTGATCAGCGAAAATGGTAGTGGAGGGATTCGGACCCCGCCCGTGATGAGAGCATTGTCGAGGTTGGAGCATTGATCCCGCGCCTTAGACCGCTCGGCCACACTACCAACCGGCCGAGCTGCCCATTTTCTTGCGCTTCCAATTGTGCTCCTGCAGAACAACAGATGCAAAGTCACGTGAAAAGGGTTCCATGATCTCTCT
The DNA here is from genome assembly GCF_037043375.1 of Chiloscyllium plagiosum. Classification (NCBI taxonomy): domain Eukaryota; kingdom Metazoa; phylum Chordata; class Chondrichthyes; order Orectolobiformes; family Hemiscylliidae; genus Chiloscyllium; species Chiloscyllium plagiosum. Next base: position 90,387,304 of record NW_028270183.1, read on the forward strand.
CCGACTCGCACTTCTGCCTGGATGTGCCCGTCTGCAATATCAATTTTGCAGCAGCTAATGATAGCCCATCATTGGGAGACGTTGCGGTACATTTGACAGACAGACTAGTTCAGGAATCCGTGATGCGCTGTGACACCAGCGCATCAGCTTCTTCCCTGCCTTGGAACCGGGCCGCCTGTGCAAGGAATGCAAATGCGGTACTGCTTTTCGTGGAAGGATGAGAAGGCGGTAACTACACTCTCAAACAGAATGGCATGTGATCACAATCAGGTTGGAGAAAAACTTTACAATGCTTTGCACAGTAATTAAATGGAGTTGCATTACATTTCACGACGAGAGCAGATTTGTTCAAGCAAATTCGAACGCAGGTTTGCAGATGGTGAAGCAAGCAAGAAAACTCCGCTCCTGTCCATGTAAAAGGCTGCAGTTGAAGAACAAAGCAGTTTCTGCCCAGTTTCGAACTAGGGACCTTTCGCGCGTAAGGCCAACGTGATGACCACAACACTACAGAAACAAGGCGCAGTCGCCCCTGCTATGGCTCAGTGGCATCCAGCACTGAAAGTTGAAGCCATTTTACCTTTCACCTTTCTGTTTCCAATCGCTCGTTGTTTAATGGGAGTTCTTTAATTTTGGCTACGTGGTGAGCATGGACGAGATACACCCAAGTATCTGTTTCAACGCGGTGTGCGCCAATAACATTGTGTTGCTTCCACCGGCTGTAAAGGATTACTTTTTAGCGGAGTTTGCCATCGCAGTCTGTGGCACAATCCTTTCGTCTGTTCGACTGCTCACGGGAAAGGTAGTATTGTGAAACACTGCAGAAACGAACGACTTCCTTACTTTTGCTCCGACTGACCATACTCCGGGAAATTTTCCCAGATTCTCAGTTGTTGATTTTTGCAGCTGGAAGTTACCTCAGAAATCCTGTTAATTCGTAATGTATTGAGCGAATCGCAAAACAGAAATCATTTAACACGGAACACAAACAAAACTTGCAAACCAAATGCATTTTCAGACACAGCGAGCATGAATGCAAAATGTGAGACAGGCCGGGGTCATGAGTCATAAAGTAATCTCACAAATAACAACAGTGCAATTCCAAACTGCTCTTTCAAACATACTGGAGCCTGAGTGCACCACCACTTCCCAGACAATGCTGAAAAGAGAGAAAGAAAGAACACAATAAGAATGGGCCATAAAAAAGCGAATTTCACCAATCACAGTCTCGATTAGATTCCCTTTCCCTTCCGATGTCTCCATTACGGAAATGAAGGAAATGGGAGAAATTAAATATCATATGACAACGAAATTCATTGGAACGATTTTCTCATTGGCAGAAAACCAAATAACGACGAGTCGAGTCACCGAAGGACTTTGTTTCTCAACTGCGATGAAATAACAGTCTCCATTCTGTTCCAGTAAAAACTCAACTTGCCTGGAACGTAAAGCAACACTAGAGCTGCTTGTGACTTTCCGCGCGGGAGGCGAACACGATCATGACAGCACAGAACTTCCCCAAACCACAGTTAATTTCCCGGGAAGCAATACCATTTTCCTTCTGTCTGAAACAGAAATGCACCAGGGGTAGAAACTGCATTATGACAAGGCTGCGCCTTTGGAGTTGATCAGCGAAAATGGTAGCGGAGGGATTCGGACCCCGCCCTTGACGAGAGCATTGTCGAGGTTGGAGCATTGATCCCGCGCCTTAGACCGCTCGGCCACACTACCAACCGGCCGAGCTGCCCATTTTCTTGCGCTTCCAATTGTGCTCCTGCATAACAACAGATGCAAAGTCACGTGAAAAGGGTTCCATGATCTCTCTCCGACTCGCACTTCTGCCTGGATGTGCCCGTCTGCAATATCAATTTTGCAGCAGCTAATGATAGCCCATCATTGGGAGACGTTGCGGTACATTTGACAGACAGACTCATTCAGGAATCCGTGGTGCGCTGTGACACCAGTGCATCAGCTTCTTCCCTGCCTTGGAAACGGGCCGCCTGCGCAAGGAATGCAAATGCGGTACTGATTTTCGTGGAAGGATCAGACCGCGGGAACTGCACTCTCAAACAGAATGGCGTATGTTCAGAACCAGGTTGGAGAAAACCTTCACAACGTTTCGCCCAATAATTAAATGGAATTGCATTACTTCACCCCGAGAGCAGGCTTGCGTGAGCAAACTCAAAGCCAGGTTTGCGAATGGCAAAGCAAGCAAGAAAGCTCCATTCCCGCTCGTCTAAAAGGCTCCTGTTGGGAACAGGGCTGTTTCTGCCCAGTTTCATACTGGGGAACCTTTCCTGTGAAAGGCGAACGTGATAACCATGACACTTCAGAAACATGTCGCGCTGGGAGCTGTTGCTGTTCTGCGATGTCCAGCACTAACACTTGCTACCGTTCTACGCTTCATCTTTCTGTCTCCAATAGCTCGTTGTTGTCCAGCGTTATTGGCATCATCGAAAAGGTTAGAATATCACGTAAAATTGCTTACAGAATATAGAAAAGGATGTTGTCATAGTTACAATGTTTGGACTGCAGGGTGAGGCAGTATGGAAAGTTTGTAAACTGAGTGTTTAAGTTGTTTACCCAAGGTGGGGCGAGTTGAAAACTAGAGAGCATAGGTTTAAGATGAGAATGCTAAAATTTTAAGAGAGACCTGAGGCACCTTTTCCACAGAAGGCTGTGCGTGTTTGGAATAAGCTACCAGAGGAAGTGGAAGAGGCTAGTACACTCAGAAGATTTCAAAGGCAACCGGATGAATTTCTGGATAGGAAGGGTCTAGAGGGAAACGAGCCACAATTAGACACACAGGACTTGAACAATTATTAAACATTACATTTTAGCAACGATTGTTCTTGTAAACAGTTCATAGCAAACTTGGAAATGATTACAAAACTCATATTGCTATCCATAATGTGTAGAACTGAGCAGTAATTATTGGAATGCAAAACATTCAGCAGTGTCTTAACTTATAAGGCCCAATATTAATCCAACGATTACTGTGAACATTCAAATGCTGTTAGTGCATGATGGGAAATGATTAGTTGGTTTGTGGATGTGTTGACCTGAAATAAATGATACATCTTTCATTGTAATACTGGCACTAATAAATAATGGAGTCAGCTATTATGTGAATCTCGCGATGCATGTTACAAAACATCAACTAAATTTCTGTATGACTGTTGGAATGACAATGAATTGACAGTTAATTTTAGAATTCTGACAAAGTAAATTGTACAATATTTCCCAACGAGTTTGCTCTGATGTCGATTAGATATTTAGTAAAGTCAGTGAACTGAGAATTAAAATACTGGTATGATGAGTTCGATAAAAACTGACACGTAGCAAGTATTGATCAGAATTGTGCTGTCATTTAAAACTCTCAGTTATCGAATAATTCTAAGCTTCGTGTTGCTGCTAATCATGTAGAATTACCATATGTAATTGTTGCAATTTTGAGTCATTAATGTTTTGACATTTATGACAGAATAACAAAGAAAATAAGTGGATAAAGAACATAGGTATCAGAAAAATACAGTCAACTGCATTTATAGAGAAATTGCTTTGAATATTGTCTCTGGAAAAAAACCAGCTGATTAAGTTTAATGGGGATCTGATCAAAATGTACTGAGTCACAATTACACTTTTGTATGGGTGATTGAACTGGATTGCCCATACCGTGAACTTGCGTCATCTCAATACATGCTTTGAATTTTTTCGGATTAGATTTCCCACAGTGTGGAAACTGGGCTTTCGGGCCAACAAATCCACACCGACCCTCCGAACAGTAACCCACCCAGTCCCAGTTCCCTCTGACTAATGCACCTAACACTATGGGCAATTTAGCACAGCCAATTCACCTGACCTACACATCTTCGGACTGTGGGAAGAAACCAGGGCAAACCCAGACAGATACGGAGAGAATGTGCAAACTCCATACAGACAGTTGCCCGAAGCTGGAATTGATTACTATGAGCATTCTCAGCTGTAAATATTTTAGTTTGATTATTGCCCTAGGAAAGATGTAGCACGTAAATAATACAAAGATATCTCTTGCTTATCTTACTGTGGGGCGATAGCATTATTTTAATAGCATTTTGCTGTGACTTGGTTGGATATTAATTAAGACTGGTAACACCCTGTGGATTAAAATATAGTAGCTGGCTTTAAGGATAGATGAAAAATAATAACCATTCACCGAATGTTGAACAGAATTTTTTTTTGCTCAAAAATGCAGGGAATACATGAAAAAAAAATGTACTGGTTTCTATGTAGAGCATTGTTATTTAAAATTATGTCATTATTCTTATCAATGTTGATATATTTGTGTCAGAATTAGGAAGAAAAATGCATAGAGTCAAAGTGAACATTACACTGAACAAAAGCTACATTAAATGACATTTGACTGAAAAAGGAATTTTCATAAATACGTCATCAATGTACATTGACATATAACATTAAAATACGAATGACAAGACTGGAACAAGTTCAAAACAAGTTTCTACTTATGAAACGAAAACAATAAACAGTTTGCAGCACGCATGAATTAAATAAGCAGTCTTTAATGTGACATGTCAGCTGAAGACCACTTCCCATTTTCCAGAAATGCAGACTGCCAAAAATTCAAAATTTAGTGTTGTTGAGTAATACAGTAAAATGTGTGCAACATGAGCTTTCTCTTGCACACAGGAAAGAACAAGAAAATGTAAAAGATTTTCGGCATGAAATAGATTTATTTCTTAGTATTACAGTCAATATTCATTCAAAAGTGTAATTGTTGGTTTAAGCAGCAGACATTGTGTTTAATTACTGAGCTGAAATGTAAGATATAGATTGCATTTATTGGATGGACTGAGGGCCAAAAGTTTACCGTGGTAATTGCTCTCAAGAACAATAAAATACTTCGGTTACTCTACTGAACAGTAATTAGATGCTCATGAAGATCTGTGTTCCCCAATGTGCTGTGTTTTGTATGAGCACTGATTTCAATAATGCAGATGGAATAATTTGGTGTCAATGATCTTATTTAAAATTAATGAAATTTTGATGCTAGCATTGCTTTGGAAACAAACTTAAACCATCATGCTATAAATGAGAGTTACACAAAGTCAACTTTCAAATGAAAATACTCCGATATTTTCGAAACATTCCAATCTGACATTCAGTGTACATAGGTGAGTGAATTTTTTTTGAAAAAATTCAGACAATTCATAACCTAAACAATAATTTAAAAATAACTTTGAGTAAAGGATATAAAGACATTAGAAAAATACAACATTTAGTTACAAATGCAGGAAATCAGCTGATTTATGAATAATAGGAAATGACATTTAATTATTTTATTGAAGAAGAAATTGATTTTCTTTTCATGAAGAATAAGTTTTTATATGTTTTAGTTGTTTGAGCAAAGCTTTTTGGAAAAAGAATTGATGAATATCCTTACTTCAACTCTTTCGTCTTTAAGACAGCAACATTCTCAAATATTTTCGAAGGAATACCGAACCAGCAGAATTAAATGTATGCTTTTCTATGTGGCCTGAAGAAAATAAATAGCATTGTAATTATTGGAATGAACGACAGATTAAAAACTCATGTTGATTTGAAAGACAACTCAACAGTGTTGCCATCAATAAAATAAAACTTGATGCTCACAATGATTGAGAGATTATATACTGCCATAATTTTGTATTTGTTCATATACTGAGTTGGAATTCCACATTGATACATCATACTAGATTGAACAATTATTAGATATTAGCAACAGTTGGATTGTCAAAATCCTATCAGTCAGTTTAAGAATAATGAGAAATCTCATCTTGCTGTATGACTGAGCAATGTATAGAAACAAACAGGAATTATTCCAATAAAAGGTAATTATAGTTCTCTGAATTTTAAAGTCTGAGATTATTGTGATTATTCAAATGGGTAAATATCAGATATTTACAAAGAGTATTTGATGGGAAGTCATTGGTTCCATTGTGGGATAGTTGAGCTGAAAAAATGGATTTTATATTGTAGTATTCATGCTAAGATACAAATGATTAACATAAAATGTGAATCTCACAACATTTGATAGAAAGACTAATTGAAATAATTGTGTAATAATTGCAATGATAATGAATGGATAATTAATGTTGGAATGGAAGCAAATAAAGTGATTCAATATCTTAACAGCACTTTGCTGCGATGTTGATTGGATAGTCATGAAGGTTGGTAAACAAAGGAATACAATACAGGTTTAAAGACCGAACACACACAAAAAAAAGATCCATTCAGTGATTATTGGACAAAATTTTCTTTTTGCTCAATAATGGAAGAAATGCAAGCATTATATTTTGATCCATTGATTTCCTTGTAGAGCTATGCTATTTTAAATTATATAATTATTATTCTGATCAATGTTTAGATATTTGTGTCAGAATTAGGAAGAAAATAAACTGACAGTGAAAGTGAATTTATAATGAATAAAAGATGCAGTGAATGACATGTGGTTTAAAAAGGATTTGTATAATTGTGTAATTATTGCACATTGATAAATAATGTTGAAATAAAAATTAAAAAAACAACATATTCAAAGCATCCTTTTTTTACAATTAAAATTAAAATAATAATCACTTTGAAGAACATGATTTGAAAAAGGAAACAGGCATTTAATGTGATATTTTACCTGAAGACAACTTTCCTTTTTCAAAAAGTAGGACTTCCTAGAATTGAACATTTAGTGTGTTTGTTGAACGAACAAACAAATGGATGTAACTGCACTTTTTCTTGCATGCAACAAACTTCATAAAAATTTTAAAAGAATTTTAGTATGTAAAAGATGTAGGTCTTAGTGGGATCATTTGAAACACAATTCATGTTTGTATTGAATTGAATTCTAATCAAAGCAAGTCAACAGGAATCCACTATTAAAAGAAAAACCAATAGGATTGCATTATTGAACTAAAAATCAACTGGGACTGCAATATTACAATAAAAAACTGCTTTCGATGAATGGGAAACTACAATGTAATATGGTTGCATCAGTTGATGTACTGTGCCATAATACCATACTTAAAGCTGGATATACTGTATTTGAACAATGTTAAAATATTTTTTGGCTACAATCTGGATTACAAAAAGTTCATTGCACCATATTAATGATGAGAGCTGTCAGGTTGTTATGTAACTACGTAATGTGTAGAGATGAACAGTAATTATTGGTGTGAAAAGAAATCAGACATGACTTGATTTATATGTCTGAACGTTAACGTCATGATTCCTGAGCGTATTCAAATAAGAAAGAATAAGGTAATTACTGCGAGTGCTGGAATGCAAGTCATTGTTTGTTTAGTGCGTGTGTTGACCTGGAATAAATAATCTGTTTTTCATTGTAATATGAAACACTAAGAAATAATGGACTTAACTAAAATGCAAATTCATGATGTTGTTACAAAGACTAAACTAAATTACTGTCTAATTATTGGAATGACAATGAAATGAAAATTAGTGTTAGAAGTCTTACAACGTAAATAACTCAATATTTCTAAACAAGATTGCTCTGATGTTGATTAGATATTCATTAAAATCAGTGCACTGAGAATAAAAATGTTGGAATAATGGTGTGTAAAAAGCACCTCAGATATGCTGTACTCATTGATCAGAATTATTTTGCCATTCAAAATTCTCAGCTTTTCAATATTCTATTTTTCTTATCTCGGGTTTGCTTCTGAAGAAAAATAATTCATAATTGTAGTTACTTTATGTATCATCAATATTTAGACATTTGCGCTAATACATGGAAGAAAATAAGTAGGCAAGGAAAATTAATATTACAGAATGTAAGTCAATGTCATTGAGTGGTGAAGAATGGTATTCAATATTTTCTCTGAAGAAACAAATACGTTTAATGTATATAACTCCAAAATGTTTGCAGATATCGATATAACGAGCTTCAATTACACTTTTGTAGTGATGATTAGACTGGACAATGAGAAAACTTAGAAATATTCAGGAATATCAACATCTAGCATCCATTGAATGGGATGATAACGAAATATTTGCTGTGCTTATTGAGCTCAAGGACAATAAGATACTTCAGAAGAGTGTTCTACACAGCAGTAATTAGATGGCCTTGAACATGATCATGTCGTCTTTGTGCAGGGTGTGTGTACACTTTGATTTCCCAAACGTGGAGCTGTTTTACAAAGAAGTCCATATTTCCTTCCTTTGGTTTTCTTGCAGACAACACTCCTTTATAATTCATATAATTTATTCTGGTCAGTATTTCGACATTTATATCAGAATTCAGAAGAAAATGAGAAGCAATTAACATGAGTATTTTCATGAATGAAAACAATAAATAAAATTTACAGTGGCAATTTTCAGTGTTTTCTCTTAATAAGCAGATGAAGATTTTTTTAATAGACATGAGTACAAAGTATTTGTACTAAGCTAAAATGAAATGTTTTGCCAACTTTGGACTGGGAACCTGTTCTAAAACTTGTAACGAATCAGGATCATCAACATCTCGATATATGTTGGTGCTAGCGTCCTCAACCATCTGTAATAAAAAAAAATGACTATTGGTTTTAACTGCATATGTCCTGTGTAATTACTGAACTGAAATATAAGGTAACGATTGAATTCATTGGATAGAATGATCAGTAAATGTTTACTGTGGTGCTTGCTCTCAGGAACAAGAACGAACTTACTCAGGTGATTCTACTCAGCATTAATTATATGATCATCAAGACTTTGTGTGGCTCGATGTGCCATTTTGTGTGAGCATTGATTTCAATAACATTGAGATTTGTTTATGTGATATAGGAATGGATTAACAATTGGGTGTTAAAGATCATAATTAAAGCCACTGTTGTAAGAATTTACTCTAATTCCTTTGTGAATCACATTTAAAAACAACATGTGATCAGTGAGACATTTGCAACTTCGATTTTCAAGTGAACGCATCAATATTTTCAAAGCATTTTAATTTCACACTGAATATAAGTAGGCGAGAGGAAAATAAAATGAGCTCTCAGTACATCAATCGAAGTGGAAGGAGAAATTTAATTTGATCAAAAGATGGAGCAATAATGAGATGAATTACAACATTTTGTTGTATAATAAAGGTAATCAAGAGACTGAAGGACAATAGGAAATGACATCTGTTTCATTTACTGAAGGAGAAATCAATTTTTTATCTTGCATAGTACAGAAAAAGGACTGATGTACGTGATTTTTCTGAAATGCATATTGTTTATGTGTTAAATGTTTATTGAAACTCTTTTGCAGGATTGAATTCAGAGAATATATTATATGTGAACATTCCTGAGCTGATTGGCAGTAAAATGCTATTGCTCACCATATGGATCCTAATTGGATTTTTTTTTAGTTCCCTACAGTGTGAAAACAGGCCCTTTGGCCCAACAAGTCCACAGCGAACCTCCGAAAAGTAACCCATTTCCCTTTCACTAGTGCACCTTTCACTACGGGCAATTTAGCATGGCCAATTCACCTAATCTACACATCTTTTGACTGTGGGAGGTAGGCGGAATGCCCAGACGAAACCCAGGCAGACACGGGGAGAATGTGCAAACTCCTCACAGACAGTCGCCCGAGGCTGGAATCGAATCTGGGACCCTGGTGCTGTGATACCACAGTGGTAACCACTGACCCACCGTGCCGCCCCCCCCCCCCCCCCCAATTTTTGTAGGATATTTTAAACAAAAAAATCATTATTTAGATAGTTTAAGTTTTAAAAACTACAATGTTCTCAAATTTAAAATTTTCAGATACTATAATGAGATACATAGTTTTGTTAGTGACCTGAAGATAATAAATCGCAGAGTTCTGTGATTATGGAAATGAACAACAGGTAGAAGCAAATCCAATGTTGGATTGAAAAACAATTCAGTCTCCGCTTCGATATTTTTGAACCAACATTCTTGGCTGCTCTGACACATGTCTGCTGAAGGTGGGAATTCAATCCACGCCTCGTCGTCTTGTAGTAGACACATTACCAGAGCTCCACAAGAGCCTTTCATTAAGTTCTCATCAAGGAATGGTGGGAGTATTGTCACATCCTCACTTTGGTTATGCGAACGAAAAATAAACAAGATTCATTGCGATAATTTGCCTGATTCTGTGTGTAATGGACTAACAATGAAATAGTAATTCACAATAATAACGGTACAAAGCACAAATGGTCATACTTAAAAATTAATATCATGATAATTAAATGAAAGACATGTAGACATAATCGTGTGATATTGTAAATTCATTAAAATAAATAAAGCTATTCAATATATTCAAAGTATTTGTTCTTAAAATAAAAAGACAATCAGAATTTTTTGCAACATTAAGAAATCAGAAAAAAGTGTTATTCAATGTGACTATTCAGTTGCAGCCAAATTCCCTTCCTTCCACTACTGTACAACTTTCAACAATTCAAAATTTACTCTTATTGAAAAAGGAAAGAGCAAACAGCTGTAAATTCTTTTTCTTGTTTGCACAAAAAACTCACAAAAATTGAACAATTTTTTCACATTAAAATATTTAACTCAGTTTGGTCAGAAATGTAAGCATTGAAGAAAAATATAATCAATTCAAAACACACATCAATATTCACAATAATTGGGAGATTGAACACTGCAAATCCTTTTCATCCGTTGATGTACTGACCCATAATTCAACTGTTATACCCCTTAATGTACTGAGCAACTATTAGATATTAGCAATAACTAAATTACTAATATGCTATGAGTGAGCTGAATATTAATGAGAAATCTCACATTGCTAGTTGAACAAGCAATATGTATAAATAAACAGTATTTATTGGATAAAATGTCTTTAGATATCTCATTATGGATGGCGCTGTGATTACTTTGACTGTTAATATGAGTAGCAATCAGCTATTTCCAATGAGCATTGTATGGAAAATTAATGCTTTTGTTTTATGAACATGAATAAAATGCTTTGGTTTATTGTAGTATTGGCACTAAGAAATAATGGATTAAGGTAAGATATGAATTTCAAAAGTTTTCTGACAGGTTTCTAGTCAAACTATCAGTGAAAAATTATGGCTCAGTACAAATATTTTAAACACATGCCTTAAAGATATTTGTTAATTCAGAACAAAAAATGAAAAATTACCTCTGTAAATGTCATTGACCATATCTTTCGATTTTCCTCAAGTTTGTTGTTTTCCTATTTTATTCCTAATTTTGACAGTTACGGTTAAATATTCATTATATTAAATGTCATGTGAGTTACACATTATTGCACTTGGAATGAGCATAGAACATTGACCTATGCAGCACAGGAATGGACACTTTCCCAATGACATCATCCCGAGCATGATGCCAAATGAAACTCCTCCCTTCTGCCTGCCCTTGGCCCATAACCCTCCAGTCCTTCTATATTCATGTGCCAATCTAAATGACTGTTAAATGCTCCAATTGTATCGGCCTTCACCTCCACCCCAGAAGTCCATTCCAGACACCTAACACTCTCTGTAAAAATTTATTTGCCCCTTGCATCTCCTTTGAAGTCCCCACCATCCACCCACCCCACCCCTCCAACTTAAGTGCATGCCACCTAGTTTTTGACATTTCAATTCTCAGAAAATCATTCTGACTGTTAACCTTATCTATGCATCTCATAATTTTGCCTGATCTGATCAAGTCTCCCCTCAGAGTCCACTGCTCCAGAAAAAAATATCCTGAGCTTTTCTGGCATCTCATTATAGGTCATATCCTCTAAAAAAGGCAGCATCCTAGTAAGCACCCTCTGCGTCCTCTCCGAAGCCACTGCATCCTTCCTGTAATGTGGTGAACACAATTGAACACAGTACTCTCAGTATGACCTAACCAAAGTCTTATAAAGCTGCAACATGACATCCTGACTCTGGTAATCAATTTGCTCACCAATAGAGACAGGCATGCCAAATGCCATCTTTACCACCTTATCTACTTGCATGTTCTCTTTCAGGGAGACGTGGACTTGAATTACACGATTCCCATGAACAACAAAGCTGTTCAGGGTCCTGTCTTTCACCATATACTTTTTCTTATTATTTAATCTCTCAAAGAGCAGCATCTCACACTTACATGATTAAACTCCATCTGCTATTTCTCCGCCCATATCTGCAGCTTTTCTATGTCCCACTGAAATATTTCGTAACTCTCCACACATCCACTATTCCCCCAACCTTTGCATTGTCTGCACACTTACTAATACATCATTTATATTTTCATCTAAGTCATTTTTTGTACGCCATAAACAACAGAGTCCCAGTACAGATCCTGTGGAAGAACGAGGGAAAATAAGGGAAATATAGAATTCTTGAATAAATGAGACTCTTGAATGACAAAACAATTCTGATCAATAATCTCTGAATGTTATTAAAAAGAAACAATATTTTAATCCTCAGTTTACCAATCTTAATGAATATCTAGTCAAGATCCAAGCAAACCGTTTTGGAAATATTGAATCATTTTAATTGCTGAGTTCTAACATTATATGCCTTTACAGAATGAGGGTGTCGCTGTACAGGCCAATAGTTATTTCCCATTCCTAACTGCCCAGAGGACAGTTGAGAGTCAGCCACGTTGTTGTGGGTTTGGAGTCAGACCTGCCGTGGTGGGATTCAAATTTGGGTCCCCAGAACATCATCTGGATCTCTGGATTAACAGGCTAGCAATAATGCTACTAAGTCATTGCCTTCTCTATAAAGATTTTTTTTATTTTAATTATCACACCTTAATGAAATTTAGTCTTTCTAACAAGCATCATGAGATTCCCCCTTTATTTTTAATCCATTATTTCTTAATGCCAGTATCATCATGAAATATTAACATTTTTTCTGGTCAACACACCAGCAATCAACCAAAGATTTTTCATCCAACACTCATAGTAAATATCTCATACTCTTTCATCTCACTACTCATTTTAATGGAAGGATTATTAATCAGCTTTATCAATTATAAGAAGTCTAATGAATTTTCACAACAATATTTCAGTTCTCGCCAACATATCGAACAGTCACATTGCAATACAAATTTTCTCATTATTCTTAAATTTGTTTTCAGCTATTTTAAACCATTTTCTAGCGAATAACGAACAGGTTTAACTCCAATATATCCAGCTGTAGATGTGGAATTATAGCTTAGTACATCAATTGACTCAAAGACACATTGCACTCTACAATCTCCCAAACATAGCTAAATTTAATTTCATAGGTGGAAACTTACTTAGATTGATTTGATTAAATTTCACTTGATTGTTCACATTTATTGTAGTTCTTGCTAAAAATCCATTAAATTTCCAATGATTTAATTAAATACCACATGTTTGGAAAAAGGGAATTTGCTTTTAGCTGATCTGTCATCTTTAATACCTTTTCTTCTTTCCCAATTCATGCATATTGTTTTTAAATTTTTAGTTCAATGTATGAAAAAGTGATTTGAAGATACAGAAATGTTATAGCTTTTATCCCAAATTATTTGTCAATGTACAATATTTCACAAGTGTGTCACATTTCTTCTTTCTACCAAATGTCATGGATTGTACCTTTCACTAAAAAGGATAATCACATTCATTATCTATTCACGTTCTGTCTAATTCTGTCCCAAACATCTTACCACTGATTGGGGTTAAAATTTGACAAATTATAAATTACCTTTCTCTCCAAGAAATACAATGGAAAGAAGAGAGAATTCTTGAATCGCCTGCATTTTTGAATGAAAATATAATTCTGTTTGATAATGACCATTAGTTTTCTATCAACCTAGTTACTTTGTTTTAATTCTGTTTACTGATCTTAATGAATATTTTATCAACATCAAAGTAAGCTACTTTGAAAGCACTGAAACAGTTTTCTTTTTTAGAATTCTAACATTAGTTATAAATAAAAACGGAAAGATCTGTAGATGCTGTAGATCAGAAACAAGAACTTGAAATTTCTGGGAATAGTCAGCAGGTCTTGCAGCATTCGTGGAGAGAAAGCAGAGTTAATGTTTTGGGTTGACTGACCTTCCGCAAAAGCGTCCTCATTGTCAACACATCTGCCAACTATAAATAACTTCACATCTAGTTTTGTCGAAAATATCACATTTTTACCTTATTTGAATACTCATAATAATCATTGCTTATTATTCAGCCTAATCAATAAACTCCAATAACTGCTGTTGATTGTTTAGTCAAATAACAATGAGATATGTCAAATTTCTTTAGTTTACAACTTCCAGTTTTTTAAAAATCTAATTATTTCCAATATCTGGTATTAGATTTTTTCCATCCAGGTTTCCTACATTGTGGAAATATAGCTCAGTTCATCAACTGATGTAAACGTTTTAATTGTATATTCTCCTGATCATTGTGAATATTGATTTCCGCTTCAACAGTGGAAACTGTGCTGAAGTGAATTGGTTGTGAACAAAAATGTGTTTTGATGAAGGGTCACTGGACCCAAAACATGAACTCTGCTTCTCTCTGCAGATGCTGCCAGACTTGCTGAGCTTTATTCCAGCAATTTCTGATTTTATTTCTGATTTCCAACATGCACATTTCTATGGTTTCTTGCATTGATTGTCTTTCACAATAACGCTAGCATTTCTATATTTCTAACTATTACAATAAGGGTTTAATATTTTTCAGGCTCAAAAGCATTTAAATTTCATGGGTTACTTATGTATTCAAAACAGAATTAACATATGTTTGTTCTTTTCTTCAACAGTGGATCTTGAATTGGTCCAAATCACAAATTTGTGGAAACAAGGGACGTTTTCTTCAGCTGAGGAGTCATATTGAATCAAAAATACATTATTTCCAATTTATGACCTTTGCAATGCAGTTTAAGTTTCATTTAGGTAAATGAATAACTGTTGAATTATATTGAATCATTTGATTTATTGTTAGTCTTCACTGATTCTCCCTTCAACTTTCTGCGAATTATCACACGATTTATATTTAATCAAGACCATTGTTATTTAGCTCCAACATTATTATTTTTGTCAGTCCATTACACACAGAAAGTATCTGATTCCATCCCAGTCCAATTATTTTCATAAATATCTGAGCAGTTTTCA
This sequence comes from Chiloscyllium plagiosum, assembly GCF_037043375.1. NCBI lineage: Eukaryota > Metazoa > Chordata > Chondrichthyes > Orectolobiformes > Hemiscylliidae > Chiloscyllium > Chiloscyllium plagiosum. The sequence continues at coordinate 90,402,366 of NW_028270183.1, forward strand.
TGAGAGTATCTACAGTAAACATGTGATTATAGTCCTCCCATTCCTGAGTGGGAACATTATGGAAAACTCTTATGGAGCTCTGGTAATGTCTCTACGAGTAGACCAGGATTCAATTCCCACCTTCCACAGAGGTGTATCAAAGCACCTCTGAAATTTGATGAGAAAATATATAAATATCTACCGAATTGCTTTTCACTCCAACATTAAATCCACTTGTAAGTTTTGTTCATTTTAATGATCACAATACTTCCAAATTATTTGCTTCGGGTCACGAATTAAGTATGAATGTCATTATGCTGCTTTTAAATTCCTCCAAAATTTAAAGAACTTTGTTGTCGTAAAGAGTTTACAGTCTTTACGACTGTAAAGGTGAGAGGGGAAAGATTTAAAAGGGGCCTGAGTGTCAACGTTTTGCGCCGAGTGTGGTGCGCATATGAAATGAGCTGTCAGAGGAAGTGGTAGAGGTTGGTACAACTACGACATTTAAAAGACTCTTGGACAGTTAGGTGGTGAGGAAAGGTCCAGAAGGTTATGGGCCAAATGCAGGTAATGGGATTAGTTCAGTTTACAAAACCTGGTCGGCATGGACAAGTTGGGCTGAATGGCCTGTTTTCGTGCTGTATCCATCTCCGTTTCTTCAATACACAAATTGTTACGATTGATAAAGAAAAGAGCAAATGGGTTTTAAGTTCACTTTGCGACCTTAAAAAGTGACATGAATTATAAAGAATTTTGTAACATCTAAAAAAGTCTGTGATTAGAAATACAAATAAATATGATAATTGAAGTGAAATATAATGAAATCAATTCAACTCTTTTTCCATGGTTAAAATATAAATTGATACTCAGAATGATTGTGAGTTTGTACACTGCAATGTCTTCACATTAGTTCGTATGCTGATATATAATTCCACATTTACACCCATTACTGAACTGAGCAATTATTGGCTATTAGCAACACATAGATTTTCAAAATTCTGTTAGTGCAGTTAGAAGAATATGAAATGTGATTTTGCAATGTGTAGCGATGAACAGAAATTATTGCAGTGAAAACCTCAATCTACAAGGGTGAGATTACTGTGATCATTCATATGAGCAAAAGTCAGATACCTGTACTTACAATGAGATTTGGATGGTAAGTTGTAGATTCCATTATGGGATAGTTGACCTGAAAGAAAAATGCATTTTCATATTGTAGTATTGTTCCAATGGATTAAGTTAATGAATAGATTAAATTAATTCATGAATTTCACTATCACCTTCAAAGGACAAACTTAAATTATTTCACAATTATTGTAATGATAATGACTCGATAATTATTTTTGTTAACCTGAACAAATAAATTGACTAAATATTTTGAAAGTACTTTGCTCTGATGTTGATTGGATGTTCATTAAGATCGGTAAACTGAAGAATAAAATATATTAATGGATTGAAGAAAAAATGAGCCATTCAGTAATTTTGCTCAAAAATGCAGATGATACAAGAATTATGTATTTCGTTCTATTGATTACTTGAAGGAACATGTATTTTTAATTGATGTAAGTTTGCAGTGCAAATGATCCATAAAAGCAAACATTCATTTAATGTGATTAATCAGCTGAAGGACACATTCCTCTTTTGCTTTTTTTTTAAAGCAGGACTTTCAAGAATTCAAAAATGATTAAATTTGTTGAACTGAACAGCAAATCTATGTGACTTCACTTCGCACAAAAAACAGCACAGGAAATTTAGAACATTTTTATCACGAGCTGGATGTGGCATTCAAAACAAGATAAATGTTTGTACTGAATTGAAATCGAAGCAAGTCAAACAGGATTCCACTATTAAAATAAAAATCAATTTGCATCCCATTACTGAACTAAAAATCAACTAGGATGGCACTATTACCATAAAAACCAGCATTTGCTATAATTGTACAATGATACCATGCGATATGTGTACATCAGTTGATGTACTGAAACATGATTCCAAACTTAAAGCTGGATCTACTGTATTTGAACAATTATTAAATATTGGAAACAAGTATTAATTTGTATTTAAATCAGTGAATGTCAAACTTTAAATTGGCAAGAAATCTCATATTGCTGTGCAACTGTGTGATGTGTAGAAATGCACAGAAATTATTGGAGTGAATAGCAATCTAACATGTGTTAAATAATAAGACTGAATATTAATTTCTGCTAATAAGACTGAATATTAATTGATGCTAATAAACAATGGATTAAACTAAAATGTGAATCTCACGATGCCTGGCACAAAGACTAAACAAAATTACTGTCTGATTATTGGAATGGCAATAAATTGATAATTAATGTTAGAGGTCTGGCAAATTAAATGATTAAATATTTTCAAATTAGTTTGTTCTGATGTTGATTAGACATTCATTAAGATAGTGAATTGAAGATTAAAATGACATGGTGATGTTTTGAAAAACAAAAGACATTGAGGGATTATTAATCAGTATTGTTTGGTTCATAATTCTCAGTTATTTAAGAATTCCTTTCTCTGCTTTTCTTCTCAATGAAAATAGTACATTTCCTGCAATTTTTCATATCATCAATATTTAGACATTCAAGTCACAATTAGGACAAAAATAACGAGATGAGGAATGTGGGTATCCTATAAAAATACAGTCACTGGCATTTACAGAGGATTTTTTCAATATTTGGTCTGAATAAACAAATGAGTAATTTTCATGGAGATTTGTTTTAAAATCTTGCAGGTATTGATGTACCCAGTCACAATTACACATTTATAATTGATTATTGCACTGGAAAATTATTGGAAATCTTTCACATATTCAGGAAGATCATCACATATACATTTTAATATTAATATCCTCAGGCATTATTATTAAAGAGTGATAATCAATCTGATCAACATGTAGTGGGCGGCACGGTGGCACAGTGGTTAGCACTGCTGCCGCATAGCGCCAGAGACCCAGGTTCAATTCCTGCTTCAGGCGACTGACTGTGTGGAGTTTGTGCGTTCTCCCCGTGTCTGCGTGGGTTTCCTCTGGGTGCTCCGGTTTCCTCCCACAGTCACAAAGATGTGCAGGTTAGGTGAAATGGCCATGCTAAATTTCCCGTAGTGTTAGGTAATAAGGGGTATGGGTGGGTTGCTCTTCAGTGGGTCGGTGTGGACTTGTTGGGCCGAAGGGCCTGTTTCCACACTGTAAGTAATCTAATCTAATCTAGTGGATGGGGTGATAACCAGATGTGTGCTGTGGATATACAACCCAAGCAAATTTTACCTACGAAGCATTTTCCACTGAACAGTAATTACATGGCCTTGAAGACAGTCATGTGTTTTTATGTATCACAGTGTTTGTGTGCACATTGATTTCAATAATGTTAAGCGGTTTTTAATGGTTTGGAAATGACTAATTGTCGAGTGATAAAGGTCCTACTATGTCCATGAACTGGATTGAAAGCTTCCAGCAGGGTGACTCCAACACCCTTTAATATTGCCATTGTGGAGAAGTGTAAAGTGCTGAGCCACTGGCAGGAAGTCAAGATGACAGCAACTCTGGATGAAACTCCTCCAATACACAACTATTCAGCTGGTTGTAACTGGATCTCCCTGAAACTTTGTGATCTCTTTGACTTGGGTTTCCACTGTTCTCCGCAGCCAACTGATACTAGCTGCTGTTTCATTGAGTTTAGCGAATTTTCTGCTCAGCCCAGTTAGTCCACCTTTGGGTGAATTGAGAATGTCCAATTTAGGATCGATGGTCATTTGACCTCTGTGGATAGTTAAAATATAATTCACTTTTGTAATAACAATTAAGTGATAATTATTTTAGTCATTTAACAAATAAAACGATTCAATATTTTCATGCAGTTTACACTGACATTGATTAGATACACATTAAGATCGATAAACCGAGAATTAGAATATTTTGGCAGGATTGATGAATTGTAGAAGTGTATACTAGAAGGAATTGTTTTTCATTCCATTGTATAGGCTGTTCAATAATTCTGTCTATCCTTCCATTTGTTTCCTTGTAGAGAATACTCATTTCTAATAGATATAATTTTACTATGAGCAATGTTTTGACATTTTAATTCGAGTTAGAAAGAAAATGAGGAGCAATTAACAGGAATGTTTTACAGAATTAAAGACACAGTAAATTTAAGTTACAGTGGCAACTTTCAGTATTTGCTCTGAATAGGCAGATATTTTTTTTTAATGGACACGAACTCAAAATATTTACATCTATGATTGTACTCAGGCAAAATTGCACAATTTTTTGTGATATTTGAACTGGAAAGCAGTTTGGAAGCTTGCTACAAATTAGAACTATCAACATTTCAATCTTTTTGCTGTTGCATCCTTGATAATTTATGATAAAGTATGACTATTGCTTTAAGCAACAAGAATCATATGCAATTACTGAATTGCAATATAAGATATCAATTGCATTTATTGGATGGAATGACAACCCAATGTTTACTGGGTTTATGGATCTCTGGAACAATAAGATACTTACTCAGATTGCTATACTGAACAGTAATTATGGAATTTCCTCAGCGTGGAAGCATATTATTCAGCCCATCAAGTGCACACTACTACACCGAAGATTATCCCACCCAAACTCATCTCCCTTCCATATTCCTGTAACCTGGCATTATAGCCAAGAAGACCTTTGTGTGGCTTTATGTGCAATAGTTTGTGTGAGTATTGATTTCAATAACATTGATATATTTTATATGATGTAACAACAGATTGATAATTGGGTGTTAAGATCTTAGTTAAAGTCAACAAATGTTTGGCTTTTACTGGAATTCCACCAGGAAACATTCTTAATCCACAATGCAATAAGCAAGATATATGAGAGATGTGAAAAGCTTATTTTCAAATGAACACATTCCAATATTTTCAAAGCATTTTAATCTTACAGTCAAAATGAACAGGTAAATGGAAAAATAAAAACAATTTTCTGACAATTCATAAATTGAACAATAATTTAAAAATCATTTTTATGAAAGGACAGAGTAATATTTAGATGAATCACAACATTTAGTTACAAAGTAGTTAATCAGTTGACTGACAAGAAATAGGTAGTGGGATTTGTTAGTTTACTGAAGAAGAAATCAACTTTATTTCAAATTTGTAGTATGAATGAATAATGTTTCATGTGTTTCGGTTTTTTCACAGGGGCAAGTCCAAACAAAAAAGAATGATCAATTGGATTTAGACATTTTAACCTTTAGATTACATTAGATTCCCTACAGTTTGGAAACAGGCCCTTCGGCCCAACAAGTCCACACCAACTCTCCAAAGAGAAACCCACCCAGACTCATTCCCCTACATTTACCCCTGACTAACCCATCTAATGCTACGGGCAATTTAGAATGGCCAATTCACCTAACCTGCATATCTTTTGGACTGTGGGAGGAAACCGGAGCACCTGGAGAAAACCCACGCAGACACGGGGGGCATGTGCAAACTCGACACAGACAGTTGCCACACAGAATCGAGGCAGCGGTGCTAACCACTGAGCCACCGTGCCACCCAAATTCTGCGCCATTTCTGCAACATTCTCAAATATTCTTCAGGAACTTATAAGCAACGTATTTAGATACAGGTATCCCCCGCTATCCGAAAGTAGAGCATTGCAATGAAACCTTTCATGAGCTGAAATGGTGTAAATCGAAAAAGCATTAATTTGTATGGGAAAAAAAATCCCCCAATTCCCTAAAAGCAAAAATCCACTTTGGATTTCTTTCAACGAGAGAAAACACGTGCTAAGGTAATTATTTTGGAAAAGCAAAGTGGCGTAAAACAAATTTTTTCAAAGTGGGGAATACCTGCACACATATTTCTTGGTAATGTGACAAAAATAACAATCAGATTTTGTGATTATTGCAACAAATAATAGATAGAAGCAGATCTAATGTTGGATTGAAAAGTCTGTGCTTAGTTACTTTCTAATCAAATTCAGAGTTGTTCTGATACAGCTCAATTGAAGGTGTGATTTGAAACCTTGCCTCCTGGTCTTGTAGTAGAGACACTACCACAGCTCCACAAGCTCCTTTGAAAATGTTCCCACCCAGGATGGGCAGGACTGTAATGGCATATTTAATGTGGTTACTCAAATGAAAACTAATTAGCTGTTTATTGTAGTAATTGGAGTGGGAATTAATTAGGTAGTTTGTGTGTGTAATGGACTGGAAATGGAATAGTAATTTACATTAATGATACAGTAAAGGAATGATGTTCTTAAGTAAATAGGAATCTCATGACAATTCTTCAAACGACAAATTGACTGCGTGATCATTGTACGTTGATTTTTTTTAAAAATGCATCAGTCATTCAATGTGAATATTCAGCTGAAGACATTTTCTCTTCCTTCCAAGAATGTACAACTTCTACAAATTCAAAATGAACAGTCTTTGATAAAGAAAGGAACAAACAGATGTCAATTCTACTTTCTGTACATAAACGTGAGATGAATTTTAAGTAAGTTTTACGAATGAGAAAAGGAAACTCTTATTGTTAGCATGAAGTGAAATATAACCAAATCAATTCAAATTTGTTTCCTCAGTTAAAATACAATTTGATAGTCACTGTAATTGAGACGTTATAGACTGCAATATCGTTACATTAATTCAGTACTGAGACATAATTCCACATGTATACCCCTAACAGTGAAGGGAACGTGGGCCACGAGTTGGAAGAGGTATGGGAGGTCCTTAATGGTTGATGTGCTCCAACAGGTTGATGTTAAGATGGAGGATGTGCTGAAAATATTGCAAAACATGGGGATAGATAAGTCCTGGGCCAGAACGGATGAAACTAAGGTCGTTATGGGAAGCAAGGGAAGGGATTGCTGTGCATTTCGCAAAGATCTTTGCATCCTCACTGTCCACTGGAGTTCCACCGGATGGTGGAAACCATTATTCTCTTGTTCAAGAAAGGGATTGGGATAATCCTGGAAATTATAGACAAGTCAGTCTTGCATCAGTTGTGGGCAAATTACTGGAAAGGATTCTGAAAGACAGGATTTATGATTATTTGGAATAGTATAGTCAGCATGGAGCAGATTATGCCTCACAAACCTTAATGAATTCTTTAAAGATGTGACAAAACACATTGATGGCAGAACAGTGTATGTGATGTATATGGATTTTAGCAAATTGTTTGATATGGATCCTATTGTAGATTCATTCAGAAAGTAAGGAGACATGGGATACAGGAAACCTGTCTGTCCAGATAATAAATTGGCTGGCCCACAGATGACAGAGTGACAGTAGATGGAAACTATTCAGCTTGGAGCATGGTGATGAGTGGTGTTCTGCAAGATTCTGTTCTGGGACCTCTGCTCTTTGTGATTTTAATAAATAACTTGGATGAGGAAGTGGAAGTGTGGGTTCGTAAGTTTGCCGATGACACAAAGGTTCGTGGAGTGGTGGATCGTGTGGAAGGCTGTTGAAAGTTGTAATAGCACATTGACAGGATGCAGAGCTGGGCTGAGAATTGGCGGATGGAGTGCCACCTGGGAAAGTGTGAGTGATTCATTTTGGAATTTCAAATTTGAATGAAGAATACAGGGTTAAAGGCAGGATTCCTGGCAGTGTGGAGGAACAGAGGGACCTTGGGGACCATATCCATAATGCCCTCAAAGTTGACACTCAAGATGATAGGGTTCTCAAGAAGGCGTATGGTGTGTTGGCTTTCATTAGCTGGGGGATTGAGTTTCAGAGCCAGGAGGTTATGCTGCAGCTTTATAGGGCCCTGGTTAGACCACACTTGGAATATTGCGTTCATTTCTGCTCGCCTAATTTTGGGAAGGATATGGAGGCTTTTGAAAGGGTGCAGAGGAGATTTACCAAGATGCTGCCAGGACTGCAGTGCGGGTCATATGAAGAAAGGTTGAGGGAGCACGGGCTTTTCTCATTGGAGTGAAAGAGGATGAGAGGTGGCTTGATATAGACGTACAAGATAATGAGAGGCATAGATAGAGTGGATAACCAGACACTTTTTCCAAGGATGGATGTGCTGATCACAAAAGATAATTTTTAGATAAATGGAGAACGTTTTAGGGGATGTCATAGATAGTTTTTTTACAGATAATGATGGGTGCGTGGAATGCACTGCCAGTGGTGGTCAGAGAATCATATCCATCAGGGACTTCTAAGTGACTTTTGTATAGGCACATAGATGATAGTAAAATGAAGGGTATGGAGGTTAGTTTGATCGTAGTGTAGGATAAAAGGTCAGCGCAATGTCGTGGGCCAAAGGGTCTGTGCTGTGCTGTTTTATTCTCCATTCTATGTGCTGAAATGAACAATTATTATATATTAGCAACAAAGAGATTTTCAAACTGCTATTAGGGAACTTCAGAATAATGATAAATCTCATCTTACAATGTGACTGTGCCATGTGCAGAAATGAACAGGAATTGTTGCAGGGAAAATTACGGTTTTCTAAATTTAAAGGGCTGAGATTACATCGACCATTCAAGTGAGCAAAAATCAGGTTTTTACAATGCGTGTTTCATCAGAAATGATTGATTCTTTTGGAGGTGTGTTGATCTGAAATAAAATGGATTTTTATCTTACTGTATTGGTACAAGGAAACAGTGGATTAAATTCAAATATGAACCCACTGTACTTGTCAGCAAGACTAAGTTAAAGCATTGTGTAATAATTGTAATGCCAATGACTTAATAATTGCTGTTAGAATCCTGAAAAAAGAATATATTGTACTATTTGCCCTACCAGTCAATAAATTAATTTAAAATGTCAACCTCAGTATACTTGTTAGCCAGACTGATTTAAATTATTATGCAATTATTGTGATGGTAATCACTTGATAACTAATGCTGGAGCTTAAACGTCTAGACTGGGTCTGCGGCTGGTGGTGAAGGAACCAACAAGAGAAAAAAGACATACCTGACCACATCCTTACTAATCTGCTTGCTGCAGAAGTATCTGTCCATGAGAATATTGGTAAAAGTGACTACTGCGCTTGTGGACATGAAATCCTGCGTTCACATTGAGAATAACCTCCATCGTGCTGTGTGGCACTATCACCGTGCTAAATGGGACAGATTTCAAACCATTCTAGCAGCTCAAGACTGGGCATCGGTGAGGCGCTGTGGGCCATCAACAGCAGTAGAACTGTACTCCAGCACCCCCATGACTGGCATACCCTCCACTGAATGATGAACATGAAGCCAGGGTATCAACGTTGGTTCAATGCAGACTGCATGAGGGAATGCCAGAAGCAGCATCAGACAAACCAAAAAATTAGGTGTCAACCTGGTGAAGCTACCAAACAGGGCTGCTTGCGTGCCAAATGGCATAAACAGCAAGTGGTAGACAGAACTAAGCAATCCCACAACTAATGCATCAGATCTCAGAATTGCAGTCCTTCCACATTCAGTTGTGAATTGTGGTGGACATGGAAACAGCTCACTGGAGGATGAGGCTTCACAAATATCCCCATCGTCAATTATGGGGAAGCCCAGCACATCAGTGCAAAAGGTAAGGCTGATGCATTCGGAACAATCTTCAGTCAGAAGTGCCGAGTGAATGATCCATCTCGGGATCCTGCAGTGGTCCTAGCATCACAGATTCCAGTCTCCAGCCAATTCGTTTCACTCCACGTGATATCAAAATGTGGCTGGAGGTACTGAATACTGCAAAGGCTATGGATTCTGACAACATTCCAGCAATAGTACTGAAGAAGTATGCTCCAGAACTTGCTGCTCTCTTAGCTAAGCTCTTCCAGTACAGTTACAACATTGGCATCTAACCGACAATGTGGAAAATGGCCCAGTTATGTCCTGTACACAAAAAGCAGGACAAATCCAACCCGGCCAGTTACTGCCCAATCATTCGCCTCTCCTTCATCAATGAAGTGATGGAAGGACTCAGCAACAGTGCTATCAAGCAGCATCTCCTCAGCAATTACCTGCTCGGTGACGCCCAGTTTGGGTTTCCCCAGCGTCATTCAGCTCCTGATCTCATTACAGCCTTGGTTCAAACATGGACAGAACAGCTGAATTCCGGAGGTGAGGGAAGACTGACAGCCCTTGACATTAAAGCTGCTTTTGACTGAGTATGGCATCAAGGAACTCTCGCAAAATTGGTAACAATGGGTACCGGGGGCAAACACTCCGCTGGTTAGATTCATACCCGGCATAAAGAAAGATGGTTGTGGTTGTGGAGGGTCAGTCATCTCAGCTCCAGGACATCTCTGCAGGAGTCCCTCAGGGTAGCGTCCTCGGCCCAACAATCTTCAGCTGCTTCATCAATGACCCTTGCCACGGTCAGAAGTGGAACGTTTGCCGATGAATGTACAGTGTTCAGCACCATTCGCGATTCCTCAAGTATTGAAGAAGTCCATGCTCAAATGAAACAAGATCTGCACAATACGCAGGATTGGGCCGACAAGTGGCAAGTAACATTTGCGCCAGACAATGACCATCACCAACGAGAGACATTCTAACCACTGCCCCTTTACATTCAACAGCATTACCATCACTCCATCTCCCACTGTTACCATTGACCAAAAACTCAACGGACTCACCACATAAACACAGTGGCTACAAGAACAGGTCAGAGACTCGGGTACTGTGACAAGGAACTCACCTCCTGGTACCTGAAAGTCTATCCCCCATCCACCAGGCACAAGTCAGGAGTGCGATGGAATACTCTCCACTTTCCTGGATGGGTGCAACCCCAATGACACAAGAAGCTCGACAGAATCCAGGAAAAAGCAACCTGTTTGATTGGCACTACATCTACAAGCATTCAATCCCTCCACCGTCAGCGATCAGTAGCAGAAGTGTATACTATCTACATGGTGCTCTGCAGAAATTCACCGAAGCATCTTAGACTGCACCTTCCAAACCCACGATCACTTCCATCCAGAAGGACAAGGGCAGCAGGTACTTGGAAACATCACCACCTACAAGTTTCCCTCAAAGCCACTGACCACCTTGCCTTGGCAATTTATATTTGTTTCTTCACAGTCATTGGGCCAAAATCCTGGGATTCCCTCCCTAATGGCATTGTGGGTCAAAAACCCACAACAAGTGGACTGCAGCGATTCAAGTAACCAGCTCAGCACCATCTTCTCAAAGGCAAATAGGGATGCCCAAGTCACACAAATGAATTATAAAAAAGCAAATGAAGGAATCACTGAGGATGGAAAGGACACAAAATGTACTCTGTGTTGAGGATTTCAATGTTCACCATCAAGAGTGGCTCAGTGGCAGTACTACTGATGGAATTGGTTGGGTCCTAAAGGACATAGCTGTGAGCCTGGGTCTGCAGTCGTTGGGGAGGGAATCAACAAGAGGGAAAAACATACCTGAGCTCATTCTTACCAATCTGCCAGTTGCAGATGCATCTATCCATGACGGTATCAGTAAGAGCAACCACAGTATAGACATTGTGGAAACAAGTCCCACATTCAAATTGAGAATAACCTCCATCGTGTTGTGTGGCAGTATGACCGTGCTAAATGGGACAGACTTTGAAACGATCTAGCAGCTCAAGACAAGGTGTCCATGAGGCACTAGGCCCCCAGGAGCAGCAGAACTGTACAGTAGCACAATCTGTAACCTCATGGCATGACATATCCCCCACGCAACTATGACCATAAAGCCAGGGGGTCAATCCTGATTCAATGGAGAGTGCAGGAGAGCATGCCAGGAGTAGCACCAGGCATGCCTAAAAATGAGGTGCCAATCAGGTGAAGCGACCAAACAGCAAACTTGCATGTCAAACTGTATAAGCAGCAAGTAATAGAGCTAAGTGATGCAGCAACCAAAAGATCAGATCTAAGTTCTGCATTCCTGCCACATCCAGTCGAGAATGGCTGTGGACAATTTAACAACTCACTGGAAGAGGAGGTTCCACCAGTATTCCCATTGACAATGATGGAAAAGCGTAGCACATCAGTGCAAAAGATAAGGCTGAAGCTTTCTCGGAGCTAAATATTCAAAGTCTTACATCCAAACGAAAAGACAAGCAGGTGGGCAGGGGTTGCCTGATCAGTAAGAAATGAAGTTAAATCAATAGCATAAATGAAGTGGAGTCAGATAATGTAGATTCACGAAGGTAAAAACACCATAATGGGAGTTACCTAGAGACCTCCAAGAAATAGTCAAGATTTGGGGCATAACACACATGAGGAAATAGAAAAAGCATGTAAGAAAGGCATGGTTACACTAATCGGGGGGATTTCAAAATGCAGGGGTACTGAGAAAATAGGGCTGACAGTAGATTGCAACAAAATTAATTTATGGAATTTCTGGAAGATGGCTTTTCAGAGCAGCTTGTGGACCCCAGTAGAGAACAGGCAGTACCGGATTTAGCGTTGTGCAATGAGGCACCCTTCACAAGGGAGATTAACTTGAATGAACCATGAGGTGGCAGTGACCCTAATATGATAGAATTTATTTGGCAGTTTGACAGAGGGAAGTTGGAATCAGATGTAACTCTATTACAGCTAAATAAAGGCAACTACTGAGACATGAGGGAGAAGCTGGAGAGAATTGACTGGGAGAAGAGCCTAATAGGACAGATAATGGAACAGCAATGGCAGGGGTTTCTGGGAGTAATCCGGGTGACACAGCAGACATTCATCCCGAGGAGAAAGACACGTATTAAAGAGAGCATGAGGCAATCATGGCTGACTTGGGAAGTCAGGGACAGCATAAAAGCAAAAGAGAAATCACATCATGTGGCAAAGTGCAGTGGGAAACCAGAGGATTGGGAAGCCGAGAAACACCAATGGACGACAATGAAGAAAGAAATAAGGAGGGAGAAGATTAAGCATGAGGGAAATCTAGTCAGTAATATTAAAAACAAGATTGCCAGTGTTTTTCGAGATATACAAAGTTCAAAAGAGGCAAAAGTGGACATTGGGCCGTTGGAAAATAAGGCTGGCAGAGTAGTTACGGCTAACAAAGAAATGGCTGAGGAACTGAATAAGTACTTTGCATCAGTCCTCACGGTGGAAGACACGAGCAATATCCCAAAACTTTAAGAGAGTCAAGGAGACAGAGATGAGTACGGTGGCCATCACCAAGGAGAAGATGCTGGAAAACTGAAAGGTCTTAAAGTAGATAAAACAACTGGAACAGGTGTACTACTCCCCAGAGTTGTGAAGGCAATAACTGAAGAGATAGTGGTGGCTTTAGTTGTGAGCTTTCAGGTATCACTGGGCTCAGGGCGGGTCCCAGAGGACAGGAAAATTGCTAATATAACCCCCCCAGTATAAAAAGGATGTAAGGTAAAAGAAGTTATCAGCTGATAAGCCTGACCTCAGTCGTTGATAAATTGTTAGTTAATATTACTGACAAAATGTTACCAACTGGTTACTTCAATTCCAATGCAATCTTTACAAACAGACCAAGTACCTTTAAGGTGACAACAACTTTTGTAATAACTTTTCTCAATCTCTCTCTCTCTCTCTCTCCTTGTTTTTCGTTAGACAATGGAGGGAGGGGTGGAAACACCACAGTGATGTAAGGTATATGTAATACAGTGAGGCATTGACTTGTAGACCCCTCGTAGTGAAGCAACACATTCACTGCATCATAAACAGAAAACAACATTTCAACCCCACGCACACCCAGCGTGACAGAAATAAAATGTAGATTGGTTGGACAGGCTGGGTTTGTTTCAGCTGGAGTTTGGGAGAGTGAGAGGTGACATGACTGAAGTGCATAAGATCCTGAACGGTTTGAGAAGGAGGATGTGGAAAGGATGTTTCACTTGTGGGTCATTCTTGAACCAGAGGGAACTGCTTTAAAATTGGGTTTCTGCTTTCAGGACAGAGTTGACGAGATTTGTTTCCTCTCAGAAGGCTGTGCAACTTTGGAACTCTCTGCCCCAGAAGGTGGGTGTACTGAGTATTTTAAGACACAGGTTGATAGATTCTTGTTAAGGAGCGTTGGGGGGAGATGGAATGCAAATCACGAACAGATCAGGCCTGGTCTTTTTGAATTTTGGATCAGGCTCGTGGGGATGAATGGTCACCTTCTGATTCTCTCTCACATGATCACAGGACTGAGAGCTTTGTTTAAAATACATTCACTGGATGTAGTTACCACTGGCTAGGGCAGCATTTATTACTCAGACAGGCAGGTAAGAGTCAACCACATTGCTGTGGGTCAGGAGTCACATGTAGGCCAGACCAGGTAACAATGGCAGCTTCCTTCCCTAAAGGACATCAGTGAACCCAGGTGGGTTTTTCCTGACAATCGACGATAATTCATGGTCATCAATAGCCTCATATTTCTAGATTTACACTGAATTCAAATTCCACATCTGCCGTGGTAGGATTTGAATCAGGGTCCCCAGAATAATAACGGTTCAGCAATGATACCATGAGGCTGTTACCTGTCTACAAAGGGAGAGTTTTAAGTTTGGAAACCAAAATCTTGATCAAACAAGTGGATGTTAAGGAGAGCCTATGGAATGGAGGAGAGTTGAAGGGAATATGGGAAGAGAATTATCAAGCCTGGATTCAAGGCAGCTGAAACTAAAGCCACCAACAGGGAGGAGAATAAAATAAGAAACTGTCAAGCAGCTGGAATTTGATAAGTGCAGATACCTCAGGGAGGTGTGGAATTACACTGATGGACAGGGTGAAGGCACGGGTAGGTTTAGAAGCAGCAAACCAAATTTTGAAATTATCTTTCTGAACGCAATGCATTTCAGGTTAAACCTGAGGTAGATGTCTTACGCAACTTGCTGTAAGGACACAGACAGTAGAATCTGAGATGATCATGAAGAAATGGAGGTAGAAGTTTCGAGACAAGCTTGGACTGTATTGGAGTAGTCACGCTGAGAGGGATCAAATGTTGGATGGAGGGTTTCAGCAGCTGATGGACTGATGCTGAGGAGAGACAGTGAAAACTGAGCAAGTGACCATTGCCTAATAGGACAGAGAAACTGATCGTCACCAGAAACTGACTGACCACATGGCTGTCAGTGAATCCAACACAAGTGAATGGAAACATTGCCCAGAGCCTGTTTCTGAAACATTCAACACAACCAGGAAATGGAAAGTGAATAATTAGCTGAAACCAAGGCCACTGCTCTGTTAGAGTCAAAACCATTCAATGTTGAGTTACTGAACATTACTGATTAACAGAATAGTCTAAGCTACAGAAAGTAATCTCCCAGAATCATGGTAAAAGGGGAAGTAAAAAAGCAGTGACATAATAAAACAACTGCTTGTATGAAAACAGCTCAGACCAAAGGGGCTGAATCCTCAACAAACTGACAAACGCAGATACCATCAGATTTGTAGACAGAGATTGGAATTCTTTGGAAAAACCCTTCCCTGCTAATGGTGTGTGCTGAAAACCATTCTCAGTGTGATCTGCCACTTCTTTCCTTCGAAATGAATTTTTGCTTGCCCTAAGAAAAGCAGGCGTATTGCTCACTGGCCCCCTGATTTACAGACAAAGGAAACCTGATCAGGGTCTCTCAGATAAATTAAGCTATTAGCGACAGTCCATCCCACACAACAAGAGTTTAGAATACAACAGATTCTAGTGAAACCAACAATGCAACGAAAAAGGCGAATTAATCGTTATACTCATGCAGCCTCTCTCAATCAAATAATCCCGGTCAATTTCTAAACGTTTTTAAACTATTCATATCAAGGTATACATGTTTGTTTCCTATCCTAATTTCCTCCAAAAATATCTGATTATTCTCTTGAAAATATATTTTAGATGTTCAATTAAAAATCACAATTTATTTCAAATTATTCCTAGTGCAGAACAACTTGCAAACTAAAATATTTTTTCATGTCAATATGGACACTCTATAACAAAGTTTTCAGTTCAGTCATATGTCCAAATATTGTTTCGGTTCATTATTGCAGTGAAGCGAAAATTAAAGTCTGTTTTTTTTTTCTGATATCCTTCCATTACTTTATGCCCTGATTACAATGTATGGTCTAACAGTTGACAAGCATTGAATAACATTGAATTTTCAATGCAAGAACTGGTACAAATAATCACATATTATTGAGCTCATTTATGGTTGTTGATTTCCAGGATTATTTTCACAGTATGATCACGTTAATTTCACTTAAATACTGACAGTAGAATTTTCACCTCTATAATTATGTCGAGTGAATCTCAAATTATTCTTATTTCAAGTAAAACCAAATTTACATTTTGTTCTGTTTTATTCCAGGAATGACAGGATGTGTTACATTATTATGAGAAACAGGAACAAGTGAAGGTGGTGGCTCTCAGATGTGAGGCCTTAAAGCCAAAGGGCCAGATCGTAGTTATAGTGGGGGAGGTACCTAGTGCCCCGCTCTCCTCAGAAAGCAGTGAGGATGGTGACACTGACTGGAACGGGTTAGATGATAAAGCTCCCATGCATGGACAGAGGAACGGCCATGGATGGTATGGCCCACCATTCTGTAAGGCCAGGAAGGCAGTGTCTATGGCACCACTGGGCATCAAAGCTCAAACTTGGACAGACGGGAGGGGCAGCGAATGGAACTGACAGAAACCAAACCTGAACCGTTCACCTGGCTGAACGACAGATGTTGGTGAATGAACACCCAGCCTGGTAGAGAAATGGTAATAATGGGCCTTATTGGGAGAATATGGATGAATTATTTGAGGTACACAGTCTCATCAATGATGATGTGCATATCCTCCTTCAAGCCAAGATGCCCTGACGTGTACAGCAGAACCTGTCGCTGTAATGAGAGGTTGCAGGTGTGTCCCGGTTCCCCCCAGAGCACAGCCGATCAATGGCTCCAGGCATTTACAGATATTGCAGGAACACACTGGGGAAGAGGACAGACTGAATGGGCTAAAATAACCTTGGTGACTCAGGGACCCATGGGTAATACAGAGGATAATACAGAGAGGAAGCCTGAGGTGTGTAAGGACCACAGGGATTACCAAACCCCATCCTGCGATGATGAAATCAGTTTGATGTATTTAAAATGGTACTACATTTAAATGTAATTATAAACATGGGACTCCCAGTGGGAGATAATTCTGACAACATTCTGAATTGGACCGTGAGAACTGAGGCAAACTCAGAAACACAAGGGAATACCCTGGGAGGGTAACCAGATCCATAATGTTACAAGGGAAGCAGGAAAGAGCACAGAGCCAGGGAATGTAGGCAGAGAGAGGGAGTTAGGTTTGTGGCCTGTATTCACATGTGCACATGCATAATTCATGAATATTTATTGACGCACTGTTAAGGGGCCAGCACCGCATTATGCTAATATGGAGCATCTTTTTCAGTTACCGATAAGGATTTACTACTCACCCCCTCAATGACTAAAATAAGAGCAGTCGGAGAGGGAACTCAGGAAGCTGGATGAAATAAACCTGTCCCTATGTAGACTGGGAGTATGACAAAATGTATTCAGATATCGAGGTGTGAAACTCAAAAAGGGACCATTCTGGGAGTTGCTCCTATTTATTCTAAAATGGCAACTATTGATGTCAACACGTGAATTTAAACATGGGGATGCTCCGGCCGGGACTGGGACAGAAAGAAAAGGAGAGGCAACCTCTTTGGAGTAGCTACATTGCAGGGAGACTGGGGCAGTCAGAGAATCTGGTGGGTTATAGCTCGGACCCACTCAGCGGTGTGCGTAACTCAAACAGGAATGTGGGTTATTATCTATCGACCCTGTAGAGATCGAGGGCCCTCTCACTCCCCACACAAATGGGATCTCATCAAAGCTGGGGCAGGGGAGGCAGTAATTGTGACAGTGATAGTTTGACAGAAGCTGGAAATAGTCTGGGTCCATACCTGTGGACATTGAATGGCAGACGAGAGTGGCGTTTACTGACCGAGGAGAACAGGCCACCAGGATACTATTACCTCAGGGATCCCGCAATACTCCAGTATATCCCACCGATGTGTGTTTGATGGATTTAGTCACCCTGATCTTACCAACACCTCATCACCTCAAGCAGTGAGAAAGAACATATCCAGATATTAAACAGGGTATTGGAGCAGGTTAGCCAGGCCAGGCTTAAAATTAACGCACAGAGAGTGCAACTGGGAAGGTAGGGAGAGACGGAACTGGGACATCATATTGGGGAGATCAAATCAGGAAGGGAGAGGGGACAGTCCCAGCGGGAACAAAAACTATGATGATAAAATTATCTACCCACACACCGTAAAGGGATCAGTCAAATTTTAGGATTGTTTAATTATTGTGGGAATTTTGTGAGGAATTATCCAGAAATAGAGAACCATCACGAGCCCTGGCAGAAACGCGAACATTAAGCAGGGGGTGAGGGAGGCAAAATGCACACAGTCAGCATGCCTTTGGTATAGTTCATGACTGGGCTCAGTGAAGGTATATCACCCTGTCTGGGGGCCACATTGAGCATGAAGAACAGGTCACAGAGTTAGTGGAAGCAGCTAACTTTCCCAGTGAAGCAGCAATAATGAAGATTAGTGCTCACAGGAAAGTAGAAACCCCACACCAACGGGGTAGTGAGCATGGGTGAGCATACTTACTGAAACGGTGCAGACATTTGAGGAGGATGCAGTGGCAGTAGCTTCAGAAGCAAGAAAGGAAAGTTTAAAGACATTCCCAGAAACAGTCCCACAGCAGGAGAAACAGGAATGGGAAAAGGGTGGGGCAGTAATAGGACATAGGATGATCCAGCAGTGCCACTGTATAAGACAAACATTATTAAGATCATATCATGGGCTGGCCCATATTGAGCAGGATAAAATGCTATATCAGATGATCAACTACAGGGATGTTCTGGAACAAGAAGGTTTTGTCGAAGGGGTGTAGTCTGTACACAGTGTGAGCCAGGGAAAACAATCAGGATAAAATGTAGGAAGCCACAGGGACCCAGGGGCCCACAGGAACAATTACAGATGGATTTTACGTACTCCCCATCCCAATCCCAGGGAAGGAAATCCTGCTGGGTCTTAATAAACAGGTTTACTCAGTGGGCGGGAGCATTCCCCTGCAGATTCTGACCAAGGGACACATGTTCCAGGAAACTAAGTTAAGCAGCTCTGTGGCCTGTTTGGTACTGAGCAGAAATCCCATCTCACATACCACCCCCAGAGCTCAGGGACAGGAGAAGGAATGAAGCAGACACTGAAAGCTAGTCTGACTAAGGCCCTGACAGAGACAGGCAGGGATGGGTTAGTGTACTCCCCACAATCCTAATGAAACTGACGTCAAGGATAGGGTGAAACAATTTGTGAAAGAACTGACAAAGCAACTGCATGAACTGAGAGGGGAAGTTGCAGACGGACAGAGAATCAGAGACTGGGAAAGAGAGCTCACAAACATCCGAGCTGACATCCCGAACCCAGGAGATCGGGTCAGGGGGGAAATATTAGTGGAAAGTATGGAAGAAACACATCAAAATGCTGGACTTGGCTGGGGGAGCCACAGAATTCCAGAGAGGGAACTATTCCATCATGCATTAGTAAGGAGCTCTGAATAAACATTGGTCGTGCTGCTCAGCACAGAACTCAAGGCTCCTCTTTGATATTTCTCCCAGCAACAGATGTGCAGGGGTTGTCGGCTGGAGGTCTGTGACCAGTGCCTCTGTTCTACAAGGGTCAGAGATGGGACATCTGTTGTTTTTAATACATATAAATGATTAGCCTGAAAATGTAAACAATTTAATTAGCAAGTTTGTAGATGGCACAAAGTGAAGAAGTTGTGAATTGTGAAGAATGTTGTCAAAGGAAACATCAAGGACGCGATCAGTTGGAAGGTTATGCGGAGAAATTGCAGATAGGTTTTAATTCAGACAAGTGTGACGTGATGCGTTTTGGGCGGCTCATTGTAAGAGGAATGTATACACTAAAAGGAAGTGCCCTGAGCAGAATTGATATACAGAGGTGCAAGTTCACAGCTCCCTGAATGTGGTGAAGGAGGTGGATGGCAGGCTTGCCTTCTTCTGTCAGGGGACTGAATATAAAACTGTCATCAGGCCACATTTGGGGTATTGTGGGGCGTTTTGAGCACCGCATTATAAGGAGGATGTGGAGGCTTTGGAGAGGGTGGAAATGGGTTTACCAGGTTGTTGCCTGGAATGGGAGAAGTTGGAAAATCTTGGATTGTTGTCTTTGGAAAGTCAGTGGCTGTGGAGTGATCCGAGAGGCACAGACAGAGTGAATAATCTGAATCCTTTTCCAAGTGGAAATTACCAATTCCACAGGTCATAGATTTAAGTGGAGAGGGGGCAAGTTTAGAGGAAATGAAAACCGCAAGAACAGCAGATGCTGTAAACCAGAAAGAAAAACAGAAGTTTCTGAAAACGCTGAGCAGTTCTGGCAGCATCTGTGAAGAGAAAATAGTTAACATTTCTGAGGAAGGGGGACTGTACCCGAAACATTAACTGATTTTTCTTCACAGATGCTGCATGACCTGCTGAGCATTTTCAACAACATCTGTGCAAGTTAAAAGGGAGTTGTGTCAGACAAGTTTATTATGCAGAAGGTGGTCAGTGACTAGAATGTACTTGCCTGAGAGATGGTAAAAACAGAAACAATCACAATGTTTAAGAGGCATTTGGACAGACAGATAAGCAGGCATGGGTTGGCAGGGATATGGATCATGTACAGGCAGATGGAATCAGTTTGGAATGGCATCATGATCCACACAGACATTCAGGTGCTGTACTGTTCTGTTTTCCAGGGGGGTGGAATGATAATATTTTGAGTATAATATGTCTCTTCTTTAGAACACACAGTAAGTTGATGCATTTTGAGAGAAGCAATGTAGAAAGGGAATATATATTTGAATGGCACAGACACAGGGAGCAGGACAGCAGGAATGCGGGACAATGTGTACAAATCCTTAAAGGAGAGAGAACATAAAGTGTTTTGAGTAAACGTATAGGATGCTGGACGTCATTAATAGAGGGAATGATAACATACTCATGCAAAAGATGCTGACCGTTGACAAAGTTCTAGTTAGGTCACAGTCAATCAGTGCATCCAATTGTGGTTAACAGATTCCTGGTCAGGATGAGGAAGTTAAAATACCACAGAGGGGCCTGTTCCATACTTTGCTTCTCTTTCAGGATGCATTGGTGACTCAAGGGTTAAACATTATCCTGCCAAAGGTCTTACTGCCGTATTGTAAGAGTACAAGGCCTGTACTCTTTCAATACAGACTGAACACCTCAGTAGGGGTGAGGCAGACCGTATCTTCGAAATTGAACCTCTTGGAGCCACACATGTGGATTCCACCATAACCCCAGACAGAGCAATTTACCCTTTCCAGACAAGACTGAGAGCCCTGGGCACAACCCTGTTAAACTGCCTCCTGCTCTCATTGTCTCACTTCCCCTCCATATGAGCATAGGTAAGTGAATCCCCCATTTACTGAAAGAAGAACCCTTCTGCCTTAATCTCTTCCCATCAACATATAATCATGGACAATACGATAATCAGTTTCTGTAATCCATCACACATTATCACAGGACATTGGCATTCATCAAGCTTTGTAAATTCATAATTACCAGCTTTAAACTATGTAGTAGCAATCGCCCATGTGACTGATATGTCTTTGTCTAATTCTTATTAAATATACTGTCTCTGTGGGTAAGGCAGAGGTTCGTGAAGATGAGTCTGTACAGGTAGACACTCGGCTACTTTAGAGATGCTTTGAAATTCTTGCCAGCTGTCCGATAATAAAGCTACTGCTGTTGTACAGAAAACTTGTGTCGTCTGGATTTGTGGAACAAAACATACATTAACAAGGAAGGATATGAGTGATCTTCAGGGTGTGGAGTACAGACTTACTGGAGTGGTTCACTGATGAAGAAAATGCAGTCACTGGATTGATTTGAAGAGATTGCTATTTTCTTTGAAATAAACAAGTTAAATACATTTTTGATAAAGCCGTATAAAATTATAACAGACCTAGATATAGCAGACAAAAATATCTGTATTTGATAGGTGATGGCACAATAATTAAGACCAGATGTAAGGTTTTGTGACAGCGGAAGATGAGCAAGTGTTTCTGTTGACTGTATTGGCTGGAAGTATGCAGAACATGTTGCCTATTATGGTGGTGCAAGTAGAGAATATCAATGATTGATAAAAACAATTAGATCAGTTCTGAGTGAAATAAACTTGCAGAGTTTGGGGTAAGTATGGGGAATGAGAATATGGGATTCTGCAACAGAGAGCCAGCTTGGATTTGATGGCCTCTTTCTGTGCTATAATGATTTTATTTGGACTTGCTTAACTTGCTCTGGTCACCGATTAAGTTGTCATATAGGTAAATCAGCTCAGTGTTCCCACTCAGACTAATACAGGCTGTCCCTCCACAGCAGGAGATAATGTTTACTGCTTTATACTGGGTTCTTTTGGTGGGGGGTTGGGGGGGGGGGGGGGGTGCGGGCGAACGGTGTGTGTAACAGTCTGCTAGCATTTATCTGAAATGGCAAAACAACAGTGCAGCCAGACTAGGGATCGACTCTGGAAATGTGGGGAATGCCAGAAGGGAATTCTTTACCCATCCCACCTGGAAACTGGCCAAACCAGTCAGACTGGGGAGCTGTTCACTTGCTCTGTGTGTATGGGGGGGGGGGAAGGGATTCACTCAGGCATCCATCCTGCTGAGACACCAGTCAATTTACTGATAGCCACAGTTGAAGGATTTTTTCTCTTTTTCACGCCAAGTAATGAACAATGGGTTTGGCAGCTCACAAAATTGTGCACATAGAGATCTTAGCTTTGGAAATGTTCACAACATTGTTGAACATGCACAGGTTCACACTGGGTACAGATTTTTATTTTCCTTTATTCATTCACAGGATGAGGGTGTTGCTGGCCCGGCAGCATTTACTGCCTATCCCTAATTGCCTAGGGGGCAGGTAAGAGTAAACCACATTGCTGTGGGTCTGAAGTCACAATGTTGGCCAGACCAGGTAAGGATGGCAGCTTCCTACCTGAAAGGGCATTAGTGAACCAGATGGGTTTTTCTGACAATCGATTAATGGTTATCATTAGACTCTAAATTCACAAGTTTTTTTTTATTGAATTCAAATCCCCCATCTGCTGCAGCAGGCTTTGAACCCAGGTCTTCAGAACACTATCTGGGGTTTTAGATTAACTGTCTCGCGACAATACCACTCGGCCAATACTTCCCCACATCGCTGTCCATCTGCACAGAGTGAACAGTGATTTTCTGGTTCATCAGAACAGGGTAATCAGACATACGTTTGCTCAATGATTGCAAGACTTGGATGTTGACGGGCTATTGACATCCATCTCCGAACCATGTATTCTGGGGTTTGTTTCTGATGATGATTGGAAGCACCGTCAGTCTTGTTATCTTTTGGGGATAAAACCAGTTTCAATTAGCTTTCTGTTAAATGCATGGCAATCAATTCTATCTCACAACTCTCAGGCAGATTAGTTTTTGTAGAAGGACTGTCCATCTCCCCAACCTCCTCCATCCTCACCTCCAACAGTACAATAATCTCATAGAGTCTCTTTATGATTATGAATGAGACAATCTGATCGGCTGCTTCTTTCCCTACTCCTATGTCAAGTTGGATCTTAAACTCCCCTTACTGCAGCTGTGATCCTGCATCATTGTAGTGTTGCTCATATGTCATGTCTTGGCCTATCAGTGTTCGTGATACTGCATGTAGTATATGGGGCCAACAGTGTAAGAGTTTAGCTCTTTCTTTCCAACAACAGCAGTAGAATTGTACTCCAACAAAACTTATAGAATCACGGCCAAGAATATCCCCCAACGTACCTCTTACCATCAACCCAGAGTATCAATCCTCATTCAACTGAGAGAATTCAGGAGGGCATGTCAGTCACAGCAGCATGAATACCTAAAAATGAGGTGTTAACCTGATGAAGTTCCCAAAGAGGACTACCTGTGTGCCAAACAGCATAAGCAGCAAGTGATAGACAGAGTGAAGCAATCCGGGAAACAATAGAACAGACCCAAGATCTGCAGTCCAGCCATGGACTGTTGTCAATGAAGTCAGAGCACAGCTGGAGTTCTGAGGACAGTTCTCTTCAAGATATTAACCAACAAGAATGTCAGACTGGATTAATTATCATAAAACTCAAGTTCTTTTGATATTCATATATTTACAATCAGTGTTCAATTCACCAAATGTAGCTGAAAGGAAAGATAATCTTCAAGTGATTGTAACAGTGGAGACATCTGAATACTTGATCAGCAAATTAAAGCCTGCTGTGTTGAGATAGTAATAATTTTAAAGATATTTTTAAAAAGTAAGGTGGCTTGAGTATAATGGAAGAAGTTGGTGGGTAGCTGATAATCTTGTTTTAATCTGAAGTTAATTTAGGATTAGTTAACAAATAAACACATGGTAGGGAATCCCAGCCCCATGGAGTGCACATCCAGTTCCATGTGGGAAATGCAAGACACTTCTTGTCTGAGCGACGACCACAAGAACATGTAGGTGACACGGGAAATGTCCGGAACACTCGTTTGACCACAGCTAAAGTACTGCACACACTTCTGATCCCCTTATTCCAGGATTGATGTGATCACACCAGAGAGGGTACAGAGGAGACTGATCAGAATGTTTCTACAATTGGAAAATTTCTGCTCTGAGGAAAGGTTGGAAAGGCTGGGGATGAATTCCGACGAGGATGAGCTGAGATTTTATTGAAGTGATAAAATGCTGAGGAATCCAGATCGAGTGGATAGGGAGGAGCTATTCATTAACTGAGAGGTCAGAAACTGGAGGATTTAGATTGAAACTAATTCCCAGAAAGGAGGGGAGAATTCATTTCACTCGGAGATGGTGGGGAGCAGGAACGCATTGATGGGATGGAAGAGGCAGTAACCAGCATCACATTAGAATAAAAGGACATGGATGTAACTGAGATGCTGGAACATGCAAGGTTGTGGACTAAAGTCTTCAGAATGGGATCATTGTGATTTATTTAACATTTCCCCAGAATATTAAACTCAAGTCCAATTTGAGAATTTATGAACATCATCCGACCTGAATTCCAAATGTCAGAATAAATTTATCAGAAAGTACAGCACAGATCGAGGCCACTTGGCCTATCCTGCATGTATTGGCTGTAATAGAATGACCCAGGCTTTACAGCGTTCTGTACTCACCAATGAGAGCAACAATTTCAGACTGCGTACTCTGCCATCTATGTTGTTATAACCTGTTTATTCAATGTATTTCTTTGACAGCTGCTCACCTTGTTTCCTGGTTTCTTTCCCAGCCCTAACTCCATTCCCCGTGGCCTTGAGGGGCTACCATTTCTGCTGTTTAATCTCTCCTGCCTTCTCCCGTGTGACAGACTGTCTTTTTGTCCATGTCTCACTCCCACCTTGCTCACAACTTGTTACATTTCTGATGGTTCCCAGACCTCTGTGACTTCACTGCGTCCACCGGGTCAGTGGCACGAGTTTTGAATTCTCTTCCTCATGAGATAATCGGAAATCTTTCTGGCTGCAGTTTCCCCCAGATTTTATTTTGAAAAAAAAAAGAGGATTTGCGTCAGAGTCAAGTACTTGTGAGCCTTCATCCACAATCCTGAGCACTTAGACATAATATGTGACCCTCCCACAGATGTGCAAGTTTGATTGATTGGCTGTGCTAACATGGCCTGTAGTGTGTAGGTTCGGTGGGTTGGGTTAGCCATGCTAAATGTGGGGTTATGGAGATAGGGTGGGACAGCAGGTCATTGCAGACTCGACGGACCGAATAGTCTCTTTGTGCGCCTAAGGGACTCTGTAATTCTAACTAGTTGTGATTGTTGTCACATTTTCCTAAGTCCAGGTTCATTCAACTCAGGTACACATGCTGCCTTTTGTGTTTCTGTGGGTGCTCACTCAACCCTTTCCTTCTGTTTTACATCAATTTCACACTGTATGTGAGGGTGGGAATGAATGTGTAAATTTAAATGCTCCAACCGAAACCCCTCACAAGTCATGAACTGTTTCTGCAACTAGCATTCACTCACAACAGGAAAATAAAGGTTCAGTCACAAATCTGACAGAAATACAGTAGTTATAATCACCAGGAAAGGCTTGACAGCTTAAAACTCTTTTCTTAAGAAAAAAGGAGGCTGAGAGACAACCTGGTACAAGTAGGAAGCTTTGTGTCTGTGTTTTCAGAGGTTTGAGGTTGAAATCATTGGGTTAAAGCATGTTTCATTGCCCCAGGTCATCGAAGGTGCTATCTAAATGTGCATCTTTCTTTTTGCCTAACTGTCTGAGTCAACAATCAGATGGATATGTTATTGTCTGAGTGTTTTCCCAAATCCCTGATTGAATTTGCCTCCCCCCACAATCTCAGGTGCCAGCTGCCTCTAGTCCACCCACATGGGCATGTTGAAGAGCATGACAGGAGAATGGATTGAAACCGAGAGTTCAATGCCAGAATGAAATAGGAAGAAGGAAATAGACGGGACTTTTGGATCCCAGGGGATACAGACTCCAGGATTAGTCCTTGTGGGCATTCCCGCAGTAACACGATACAGCATTCCATGATGAGAGTTAAATCCGGGTGGCAGTAGAGGGAATCACTGAGCATGAGCAAGTTTAGTTCAAACACAGGAGGTTTGTTCAGTCAGTAACAGTGTGTTAGACATGGATGTGAAGTGAGCATTGAGGGGAAATGTTACCGCAAGCTGCAGATGGATAACTTTCATTGGAACAGGAGGAAGCCATTCAGCCCTTCAACCCTGCTTAGCCATTCAAGAGATCATAGCTGATTTGTGGCCTAAGTTGCAATGTTCAAAACTCTCCAAACTCATCAATTACCTCCTCTGCAACAGACAAGATCAATATACAAAAACGAAACATCTGCAAATGCTGAGAAATCAGGAACAAAAACAGAAATTGCTGGAAAAAATCAGCAGATCTGGCAACATCTGTGGAGAGTGAAACTTTGGGTCCAGTGACCGGTCAGGTGACCACCTGCAGCTGACCTTTCTGCCTTTTCTGCAACACTCTCTGGAACAGGTTCCAGTGCAAGGGGAATGAGATTGTCAATAACAACTGAGAGAAACAGGAGGACGTGCTCAATCAGAATAAAACCCATTTTGGTCTTTCACTTTTAATTCAACTGTAAAAATTATTCATTATCATTTCAGAAATAATAGGCCAGAAATCAACTCTTCATGTCATTGGGTCTGGGAGACTGTGTTAATTCTGACCTGGTCCAGCCTACATGTGAATCCAGACATTGAATAACGTGGTTGACTCTGAACGATCTCTTGGGCAGTTAGAATGGATGACAAATGCTGCCCCAGCAAGTGATGCCGTGATCCCATGAACAAACAAAACAAATCCAATCGCTGTGGTTACTTGTGAACTCGCCGGTGTTATTGGAAATGGACGAATGGGAAGGTTTATGGGGTAAAGGGAGAAGAATGCATTCGGTGAGGTGATCCTTTGGAGAGCTGATAAGCCAATCAGCCTCCTTTCGTACAGTAACAATTCAGTAAATATTTCATTCTGAGCCATCTAAGGAAATATCAGGGCAGGGTTTATAAAGAGGTCAGATTGAATGAGTGTCTCGGTGAACACAAGTGAGACACAGGTACAGAGAGGTTTTGGGATGGATTAAATTAGATTTTATATATTTGCATAGTCATCAACATTACAGCAGTTAAAACTGGGGGTTATTTATGCAGCTAAAGGGGATGCTGGGTAAAGATACCGTAGTTAGTGCTTATTTTATTCCAGGCACACCAGCCGAGGAGCACATCCTTCCTGTATCTATCCTCTCGAGCTCTTGAAGATTTTTCTTCCTTTGAAGTGTTTCATGTTTAGATACTCCAGAGAAGACAGCTTCAAGTTCGTCAATCTCTCCTGCCAGGGCATGTTACTGGCTGCTTCATGGACTGGAACTGGCAATTGAGACTGAAAGGTTACTGTATAAAATATCTTCAATGGTATTGCCAGACGAGAGTGGTTTTAGGGAAATGACCTTGACTTACGGGCATTGAGTGTCAGAGCACTTCCTGGTTAGATACAATCTATTGATAATTATTAGAACTGACTTGCACTGGCTCCGTCAAAGTGGTCAGAGCATTATGGCTGTCATCGAAGCTGGTAACAAACTTCCCATGTTAAAAATCCTAAATGATAGAGTAGGTACGAGGTCTGATGGCACTGTTGGAGTATTGATGTTGCTGTTAATCACATTAACTCGGCTGGAGTTGACTGGATTGATATTGTCTCTTTCTGAATCTCAGGATGTCTCTCTGGGCAGTAAGTCTCCACAAACAGCAATGTGACAATGAGCAGGGATCATCTGTTTTGATTTAAATTGTGACTGTAGCACTGCTGCTTCACAGCACCAGGTACAAGGTTGGAGTCCAGCCTTGGCCAACGGCCTGTGTGGAGTTTGTACATTCCCCTATGATTGTGTGGGCCCCCTCCAGGTGCTCTGGTTTCCTCCCACAGTTCAAAAATTTGTGGGTTAGGTGGATCAGTTGTGCGAAATTGTCCACAGCGTCCAGGATTGTGCAGACTCGGTGGATCAGCCATGGGAAATGCAGTGTTACAAGGATGGAGTGCTCCAGGTGGGATGCTCTTTGGATGGTTGGTGGGGTTTGATGGGCCAATGCTCTCCTGCCACACTGTTGGGATTCTACTCTATGATTGAGGATAAAGCAGGGTGTTCTTAGAGAAGGAGCATGTGGTATGTTTCAATGCTCTCGATGCCTTTAGATAGAGGTTGGCTTCGCAGGGGATACCGTGCTTTATCTCCACTGCTGCCCCCTCACCCCTAACTCTACTTTATTGTGGAATAAATAGCTACA
Source organism: Chiloscyllium plagiosum (assembly GCF_037043375.1). Classification (NCBI taxonomy): domain Eukaryota; kingdom Metazoa; phylum Chordata; class Chondrichthyes; order Orectolobiformes; family Hemiscylliidae; genus Chiloscyllium; species Chiloscyllium plagiosum. The sequence continues at coordinate 90,431,141 of NW_028270183.1, forward strand.
ATATTTTACAACCAACTTCACAAACCTTGTATTAAAGATAAATGTTAAATAAAATCCATCAAACCATCCCTCACTGAAAACTGTTGTGGAAGTACAATCTCCTGGAGAATCCCTGCCTACTTCTTCCTACCCGGGCTCCATGACTATATACATACCTGGGAGATAGCAGCAGGAGGCCATTCGGCCTTTCAATCCTGCTCCACCATTCAAGGGAAAACAGCTAACCATACAGCTCAATCTCCTGCTCCTGCTGTGCTCCAATCCCCTTTCATGACTTTACATTGAAGAACTATATCTAAGTCCTCCTTTGGCTTCACCACCTTTTGTTCCAGTGACGTTGCTGTGTTACTGTGTGGGTATAGGCAGGGTTAATGTGATAGTGCTGCCTCCTGGAGGATGCACTCAGCGTCCCTCATCATCCTGCAGTAACATCAACTGGGTTTCCGCAACTAGAGATAGAAACCATTTCCAGGATATGGGCATCACTGGCTCAGCCAGCATTTATTCCCCATCTCTAGTTACCCTTCAGAAGATGGTAGTGAGCTGCTGTCTCGTATCATTCACAGTCCATTTGGCGCAGAGAGACCGACAATGCTGGGAGGGAGAGTGTTGCAGGATTTTGGCCGAGTGATTCTCTATCTTTGGTTCTTCAAATGTTGTTTAACTTAATCACAATCTGCATATGATTTTGAGATTTCAGTCTGCAAATCGTCACCATCTAGCACCCTGTATAAAGGAATATGTACAGATTAGAAATTCAGAGCAGACAATTCTAGTTTCTCTGGAATATCTTTTTCCCCCTTTCTTCCCTCAAAGCTGTAACCCTCCAGCCCACTTACTCTCTCCCACCATTCTGACTCTACTACCCTCTAAGGTACACCCTCCCCATTCTCATGGAGTTACTGATAAACAGATCCATGCCACCCCTTCCCGCACCTGGTTAGACGCTGCACCCTTTCTGGGTTCACTTCCTTTCCCTTCAGTTGCTGCAAGTCAATAATGTAACAGCAGAATGAAACAAAAGGGAACAGACAGGGAGGTGGCAGACCCTGGACAGAAGAGGAACCTTCTGGCTGGGAGAATGGGTCAGATCCTTCTTTGTTTCTCATTGGTTGATTCCAGTGTTATAACAAGTTGGGGATGGAACTTGGTTCCATGTGGGTGTTGTGACACTTTGACACTCCAACAGATCAATACTACAAAAAATACGTTCCTCCTCCAGCCAATCACAGTGTGAAATCCTTTCCACTAGTTACCCCAAAACACATGCTCCAAAACTTACCCACATTCTGTACTTGTGCACTGCCAGGTTTCCCCACAGACGTGTGGTCCGTGCCTCAGAATTTGGGAGTTGCAGTCCTCATGCAGCCACTGGATCCCTGTCTCTGGAACATGAATTAAAAGTGTGGGGTGGAAGATGTTGTGTATTGGATCCCCATTCAGACACACGGGACTTCTGGGCTGTCACTGGGACTTACTGAGACATCCGCTTAGACAACCTGATTTCTGATGTAAGGAACATAGATTCAGCCAATTGGGGGTTAGCGAGGTTAATAAGGGGCAGCAGAGGTGGCTCAGTGGCTAGCACTGCTGCCTCACAGCGTCAGGGACCTTAGGCGACTGTGGGGAGCTTATACATTCTCCCCATGTTTGCATGGTTTTGTGCAGTTCTCCAGTTTCCTCACACAGTCCAAAGATGTGCATGTTAGGTGGATTGCCCATGCTAAATTGCTGACAGTGTCCATGCATATGCCGGTCAGACAATTAGCCATGGGAAATGCAATGTTACAGGGAATGAGTGGGTCTGAACGGGATGCACATCATAGGGTTGGTGTGGACTCGATGGATGAATACCCTGTTTCTGCACTATAGGGACTCTATTCTATTCTCATGAGGAAGAATATATTTATCTCGATATGTTGTGAATCTGTGGAATTCCCTATTCAAAATGTGGTGGATGCCAGGACAATGAGCCAATGTAATGAAGAGATACAGATATTGAATTTGCAATGGGTTGAAGGGTGAGAGAGAGCTGGCGGGAAAATCCAGCTGAGACCGATGTGAGCTCAATGATCACCGTATTAAATAGTGGGGCTGGTTCTCCTGTGCCCAGCGCGTCTCTTCTTACGGTAATAACTGGAAAGCTGAATCCAAAACTCACCACCTTCAACAAAGCAGATTTTTCGGAAAATGATATAGTCAGGTGGATTAGCGTTCAAAACTTAGACAGTGAGGAAGTATGTAGGAGATAATGATTTTGCAATTTTAAACTGAGGGGAGACAGTGATTTATGGTTTTAGATTGCGTCGTACATTCGCAGAGTCCAGTGTACGCTGTTGTGAATATCTATCCTGTACTTTATTACAAAGCCAAGGTCACTGACAATGAAAACCAAAACACCCAGATAACATCGTCTCACCTCGTAATCTGATAAAAGACTTGTGATAAGTCTGGTTGAACTTAGAACACAGATGGAAAGCTGGAAGATTAGATCCACTCCCAAGATCCTGTGCTTTTTAAACAAAAGGAGACTACAATAGGATGAGGCAGAAGTTGGCTAATGTAGACTGGAAACAAAGACTTTACGGTGGGAAAGTTGACAGACTGCGGGAATATCAAAGCAAATGTTTGAAGTGCTCAGCAAAAGTATATATCAGTGAAAGGGAATGACTGTAGGAAAAGGAATAATCTGCCATGGCCTGGGTAAGAGAGTCTATCAAACTGAAATAGAATGCATACAAATTGCCAAAGACCAAGGAGATTAAAAAAACTTTAAAGATCAACAGAAAGCGAGATGGGATTGGGGGAGAAAAGTGATGAGTAGCTATCCCCAGGGCCAGAATAGCAGTTTACACTGCTAGAGGGGAACTTATTGTGTGGGGAACATATGGCGTCTAATTGTTGAAGCATTGAACTGTTACCATAGAGATAATCCTGATCAAGTTAAAAATCACAGCACACTCCAAAAGCTTGTACTTCCAAATAATCCTGTTGCACTATAACCTGGTGATGTGTGGTTTTTAAACTTTGTCCACCCCACCACCGGCTCCTCCACATCAGAATCCTGATAGAAAGCCCCACTGAAACTGAAGTGCCTGTCAGATACTTGAGGGAGCCACGGGGGCGTGGTGGAGGGGTGTGTGGTTTAACCACAAAGTGCTGAACTGAACTAGACTTTCTAACTGACCGTTGCCATGGAGATAATACTGAGAGACAGTCTCTATTCAAAGTCCCAAACCACAAAGGTATAAGAATGGGAGCGGCACATCGGACAGGAGGGGAGTTACCTGATGCTGCCTGGAGGTGTTTTGCATGTACACTATCCAGGTAACTGCCATGTCTCATCAATAAAGACTCAAAGAAGACCTCTCAGAGTTCTGTACCTGGTTATACCTATCGAGCAGGGTTCAGGAATATGAGTACACAGCAGTCAGTCTTCACAGTGGAGGATACGAAGAACATGCCAGTAATTGATAAGGAGACTGAGGAAGGTGAGGACCTAGATAACCATTATCATGAAAGAGTTATAGCTGGTCAAGGTATTGGAGCTAAAGGTAGACAAGTCTCATTGCCCTGATGGAATACATCCCAGGATACCAACAGAGTTAGTGGGAGAAATAGCAAATGCACTTAGAGTTATAAAATCCTACAGCAGAGACAGGACCTTTGGCCCAAACTGGCCCATACTGACCAGAATGTCCATCCATGCTAACCCCATTTCCCTGCACTTGGCCCATCTGCTTCTGACCCTTTCCTATCCACGTATTTGTCCAAATGTCTTTTACCTGTTGTGAGTGTTCCTGCCTGAACCACTTGCACTGGCAGCTCATTTCATATACATATCACCCTCTGTGTAAAACAGTTCCCCCCCCCCCACCCCTCCAGCTTCCCTTTTATTCTTTCTCCTCTAACCTTAAACTGATCCAATCAAGCCGTCCAATCCTTGAGTTCCTGGGAAAAAAAGACTGAGTGCATTCACCTTATTAAGGCCTCTCATGGTGTTATACACTTCGAGAAAAGAACCCCCTCTGTTTCCTCTGCTCTAAACATAAAATCCTCACTTGTCCAACCTCTCCCTATAACTCAGACACCTGAGCCCTGGCAACATCCTTGTAAATTGTTCTGCACTTTTTACAGTTTAATTTCTGAAACCTACATTACATTAATCATATTTCCAGTATTTCCACACAGCGCTGGAACCGACGTGACAATGTCAATGGATTAGAATCCATGATCGAGAATGAACTCCTTTACAACAATCCCGTTTTCATAGTGTTTCCCATGGTGCAGGTATCCTTGTGTCTTTCTGGTTGCATTATTAATTAAAGACTTGTCCTTCTACAAAGCAAAGTTGTGGCTTAATTGTTCCTGGGAAATGTGCCATGATTTTCCAGCCTTTCAAAAACAAATGAAATCTCTCTCCCCAGTCACCATGCTGACATGGACTTGGCTGTGTCTCAGTACTTTTGCAGTCACACTGAGATTTGAAATATTCACCCACGGACAGGATGCACACCTTTCCTTCCAGATGAAAAGGCCAATGATATTCAGAGCGGCACGGATCAAGTAACGATCAGATCTGAACATGAAGTTCAATTTGAATTTCTCATCCGCAAATCCACCCTTTCAGTACCTTACAACAGAGCACACAAGTTACCACTGTTAATACAGGATGGAAATTCATAAGGCAATTATAGTATTAAACTGTAGCTTCCTTGTTCCTCCAAAGCTTTAAGCCTCAGTCTCACAATTTCTCTCTTCTGTGAACTGAAATCCAAACCAATCCCCCCACTCCTTTCCTCCATACCCAGTTCACTCACATATTCTCTTCGAATTCAGTTTCCGAGCTCCTGATGAGAACCATCCTGCATACACTGCTTCCTGCACACTCTGGCCAAGACCCATCTTACTAAAATGAGCCAAATTAGAATTCTAATTGCAGGCCCATCGTTGTCCCTTTCCATAACAACTCTGAATCTTCACAAAAGAGTTCTAGAACATAGAACATAGAAGAATACAGCGCAGTACAGGCCCTTCGGCCCTCGATGTTGCGCCGATCCAAGCCCACCTAACCTACACTAGCCCACTATCCTCCATATGCCTATCCAATGCCCGCTTAAATGCCCATAATGAGGGAGAGTCCACCACTGCTACTGGCAGGGCATTCCATGAACTCACGACTCGCTGAGTAAAGAACCTACCCCTAACATCTGTCCTATACCTACCCCCCCTTAATTTAAAGCTATGCCCCCTTGTAATAGCTGACTCCATACGAGGAAAAAGATTCTCACTGTCGACCCTATCTAAACCCCTAATCATCTTATACACCTCTATCAAGTCACCCCTAAACCTTCTTTTCTCCAATGAAAACAACCCCAAGTGCCTCAGCCTTTCCTCATACGATCTTTCTACCATACCAGGCAACATCCTGGTAAACCTCCTCTGCACCCGTTCCAGTGCCTCCACATCCTTCCTATAGTATGGCGACCAAAACTGCACAAAATACTCCAGATATGGCCGCACCAGAGTCTTATACAACTGATAATTTTCTGCAAAACGCTGCACCACTGATAGTCTGATCACATGTCAGGGTAGCAAGAATGGGGCCATTCCCCTGGGTCCTGCTCCCAGAGGGATGAAGCTGCTAATGATAGATTAATTCTTCACACCCACAGCCTCCTTCCCAGGCACTGACCTAGACTGCACATACTCCCACAGTTGCCAGCACTGCGACCGTGCACTGGTCTCCCTCCTACAGCACGTGCTCCCGATCATACAGGAGTCCGGGTGATTGACAGCAGCTGCTGCCCAATATATCAGAATCCCTACAGTATGGAAAAAGTCTCTTCGGCCAAACAAGTCCATACTGTCCCTGCAAACAGTAACTTAGACAGACCCATGCCCCCTAACTATTGTAACTAATACTATGGGCAATTTAGAATGGCCAATTCATCTGCCCTGCACATCTTTGGATTGTGGGAGGAAACCCGCTCAGACACGGGGAGCACACTCAAACTCCACACAGACAGTCGCTCGTGGCCGGAATCTAAGCCGGGTACCTGATGCTGTGAGGCAAAAGTGCTAACCACTGAGCCGTCTCTATCGAGTGGAGGGGGCGTGGCTGGAGGACTGGGTCAATGGGAGTGTGAACAGTGAATGAATGTGGAGGACACTGGGGGATGGATATGTCAGTGAGGGACAGGAGCAGTGCAGCAGCAGGAGGGGTTCCTGGACAAACTGAGCAATGGGAGAGTCTGACCGGAGAGAAACTACAGGAAAGTTCTGTTTGGAGGCTCAGGCAGGGACAGCTGGGAGACAGCATGGCCTGGTGGCTTGGGCAGGTTTACTAATCAGCCTCTTCAAAGATGCTGTTACTCAACTCTGAGCCTGATCCTCCTAGTCCAGAGGTAAGGACACTTACACTATTTCCTGGTGGGCAAAGGATACAGGGACTGCCTTTCAAAAGGAACTCACCTGTGTTGGTGACATTAACAGGACTCAATACAGACTCACTGACAAAATGCTGGTGTACTTGAACTTCATTCAGAATATTAACACCTATAACTGGGCAACGCAGACCCCAATGTACAGAGTTAAATCCTGAATACTAATAACAGCTTTGTGCATGGGAAATCATATCTCATGAATTTGACACAGTTTTTTTGAAGAAGTAACAAAAAGGATTGCTGAGGTCAGAGCATGGACATGATCTACATGGACTTCAGTAAGGTGTTTGACAAGGTTCCTCATGGGAGACTGGTCAGCAAGGTTAGATCGCATGGAGTACAGAGCTGGCCCGAAAGTGAAAGGCAGAGGGTGCTTTTCAGGCTGAAGGCCTGTGACCAGTGGAGTGTCACAAGGATCGGAGCTGGATCCACTACTTTTCGCCATTTATATCCATGATTTGGATGTGAACATCAGAGGTATTGTTAGTAAGTTTGCAGATGACACCAAAATGGGAGGTGTAGCAGACAGTGAAAAAGATTACCTCAGAGTACAAGGAGATCTGGATCAGAAGGGTGAATGGGCTGAGGAGTTCAGTTCAGAAAAATGCAAGCTGCTGCATTTTGGAAAAGCAAACTTTAGCAGGACTTATACAGTTTATAGTAAGTTCCAGCGGAGTGCTGTTAAACAAAGAGTCCTTGGAGTGCAGGTTCATAGTTCCTTGACAGTAGAGTAGCAAGTAGATAGGATAGTGAAGGCAGCAGTTGGTCTGCTTGCCTTTATTGGTCAGAGCATTGAGTGTAGGTTGGGAGGTCATATTGTGGCTGTACAGGACATTGATTCGGCAACTTTTGTAATATTCCATGCAATTCTGGTCTCCTTCCTATCAGATGGATGTTCTCAAACTTGAAAGGGGTCAGAAAAGAATTACAAGGATGTTGCCAGGGTTGGATAGGCTGTTTTCGCTGGAGCGTCAGAGGCTGAATGGTGACCTGAAAGAGATTTTTAAAATCAGGCCGGGCATGGATAGGGTAAATAGACAAGATATTTTCCCTGCGGAGGGGGGAGTACAGAATTAGGGGGCTGAGAGGGGAGGGTAGGCAGAGAGGGGGTGGGCGGAGGGTAGGAGAGGGTGGATGGATCGAGAGGGTTGGGACAGAAATGGGTGTGGTCAGAGAGGGGGGATAGAGAGGGGAGGCACAGAAATGGATGGGGACAGAAAGCGGGATTAGAGAGGAGGGGAACAGACAGGGCGATCAGAGGGGGCGCCCCACCGACGGTTGGGGGGGCGACCGACAAAGAGGGGGAACAGACTGAGGGGGGCAACCGATGGAGGGGAGAAAAGACGGGTGTGCGACCGACAGGGGGGCGACTGACAGAGGGGGGACAGACCGAGGGGGCAAAAGATGGGGGGACAGACCGACAGATTGTGGGACAGACCAACGGGGGAGGGACGACCAACGAGGTGGGGGAGCCGACAAAGGACTGACAGACAGAGGGGGGGGGGGAAACCAGACAGAGTAGGGGGAGACGCGGGGAACAGAGAGGGGGAAGATGAAGAGTTATTTTATAGATCTACAACTCAACCCTGTTCGTGTTTTCTCCTCCTCACCTTAATTTCCTCTGAAGGGCTCAGAACAACTGCATAGTTCCTGGAAAGTGGAGTTTCAGGGAGATCAGGTGCTGAATGTGGCATTTGGGACACTGACCTTTCATGGAATGTGCTGATCAATACATTGACTCTGGTTTGATTCCACTGTCTGTGTGATATTTGCACATTCTCCGCGTGTGTCTGCGTGGGTTTCCTCTGGGTGCTCTTAATTTCCTCCCACAATTCCAAAGACATGCAGTTTAGATGGATTAACTTTGGGTAATGGTAGGTTACAGAGTTAGGGTGGAATACTGTTCCGATGGTTGGTATGGTCTCATAGGCAGAAAGGCTTACTTCCACACTGTGGGGATTCTGTCACTGAGTATAGGGGTTAGGAGGTCACGTTGCGGCTGAATAGGGCATTGGTGAGGCCAGTTTCAGAATACTGCATTCAATTGTGGTCTCCATGATTTCAGAAAGATGTTATCAGAATAGGACTCAACCTCTTAATGGCAAGTTCTTGGGAAGTGTTGACAAACAAACAGACCATGCAGTGTAGGTTGATTGTTCCTTGAAAGTGTGGTTGAAGGTAGACAGGTCAGTGAAGGTGGTATGCTGTATGCTAGCTGATATTGGGCAGTGCATTGAGGATAGGAGTTGGGAGATCATGTTTCGGTTGTACAGTTTATTGGCTCGGCCACTTTTGGAATCCCCAGACTGCTTTCAAGTCCAGTCTCCCTGTTACAGGAAAAATGTTGGGAAACTTGCAAGAGTTCAGCAAAGTTTTACCTTGTGGTGCCAGTATTGGAACATTTGAACCATAGGGAGAGGCTGAATAGGCTGAGGCTATTTCCCTGCAGCACTGGACATTTTAGGTGGCTTTATCGAACTTGATAAAATTATGAGGAGCAATGATAGCGTGACTAGTCATGGTTTCTTTCTTTCCCAGGGTAGGGGAGACCAAACAAACGTGAATCTTTTTTCCAATATGGAAATGACAAATTCTAGAGGAGAGATGGCAAGTTTAAAGGATGTGAAAACCGAAACAACTGAAGATGCTGGAAACCAGGAAGAGAAACAGAAGTTTCTGGAAAAAGCTTAGCAGGTCTAACAGCAGGTGCGAAAATAAATTAGAGTTAACGTATCTGAGGAAGGGTGACCAGACCAGAAACTTTAACTGATTTTCATTCACAGATGCTGCACGACCTGCTGAGCATTTCCAACAACATCTGTGCAAGTTTAAAGGAAGTTGTTTGGAGTATATACCTGAGAGGAACTTTATAAAGTGCGAGTCAGACCACATCTGGAGAAATGACAGAAGTTTTGGTCCCTTTATTTAAGGAAATACATCATTTCATCAGAGGCATTTCACAGAAAATTGACTGGGATGATCCCTGGTTTGCAGGGATTATTTTTTAAGAAAAGACTGAAGACGTTGGGACTCTACTCACTCTATTTGGGAGGAATGAGAGGGGATCTCATTGTAACATGCAGGATACTTAAGGAGTTTGACAGGGTAAATACTGAGTGGATTAGATTACATTAGATTAGATTAGATTAGATTAGATTAGATTAGATTAGATTACTTACAGTGCGGAAACAGGCCCTTCGGCCCAACAAGTCCACACTGCCCCGCCGAAGCGCAACCCACCCATACCCCTACATTTACCCCTTACCTAACACTACGGGCAATTTGAGCATGGCCAACTCACCTGACCTGCACATCTTTGCACTGTGGGAGGAAACCAGAGCACCCGGAGGAAACTCACGCAGACACGGGGAGAACGTGCAAACTCTACACAGTCAGTCGCCTGAGGCGGGAATTGAACCCGGGTCTCTGGCGCTGTGAGGCAGCAGTGCTAACCACTGTGTGCCGCCGTGTGATGTTTCCCATGTGAGGGGTTTCATTAGCAATGGAGCTGGAATGAGGTGGAGATCAGCAACATTTTAAGAGATTGGAATTCCTGGTGTTTGTGATTGTGTAGGTGTCTGATCAGAAGGTCACCTTGGGGTCAGATATGAGAGCAATATTGTGAAGAGTGCGGTTCTGCCTCAGACAGTTCCCGGGGAGAGGGAGGGGCTCAGCAGTAAGGGAAATTAATTTGTAATAGCAACTGAAGGCAATGGGTTTAATCATTGCAACGTTCCGTTGTAGGAAATTGCAGCCAATCGCGTAGTGGGAGTGTGATGAGCAGTTTGATAACTGAGTAATGGAGAGGGATGATGGGGAGGGAGAGCTGGGCATTGTCAGTGTACATGTGAAACCTAACACGGTGCTTTTGGACGATGTCACCTCTTGGCAGTGTGTAGGTGAGAAACAGGACGGACCAAGGCGAGATCCTTGAGGGACACCAAATATAAGGAATTCAGAAAGAAAAGGGAGAGTTGGAATGGAGCAGGTTTTCCAACAACGGTGGGGTGAAATATTAGTTTGTAGCAGAATGAGAGAGAAAGACATAACCAGAAAAAAACAGACAGGTAGAACAAGGAACAATATGTGATTTGGTGAGGGGGAGTGATGAGGAGGAGGAGCAGCCCAACTCCAAAAGCACTATTTCTACATTAGTGACATCACCCAACTCCACCCTAGTCTCAGCTCATTGACCGAAATACTCGTCCATCCCTGTGTTATCTCCAGACTTCATTATCCAAACACTTCTGGCCAGCCTCCCACATTCAACTTAAATGTATTCTCAAGAGTATCTAAAACCCTCCTGCCCAAGTGCTCACTTGTACCAAAACTTGTTGATCCATCAAAAGGCTCCTATTAACAAGCAAAAATTTCAAATTCTCACCCATGATGTAATTCCTGGCTGTGAACACCCCTGTCTCCCTGCACCACACAACCTGTGAGACCCCGACAACTCATTTTCTTTCAGACTCCCAACGATGTGTTTATTCATTGCTTCAACTGTCCAGCTGTTTCTACTGTTGCCAAGGCAACGCGGTCTGGAATTCCCACCCGAACGCCCTCAGACCTGCTTTCCTCCTTTAAGGTATTCCTGAAAACCAGCTTATTTGGCAATTCTTTTGATCACCTGACCTAATATCCCCATCGGTGGCCTTATGTCAGAAGTTCTCAATAGTATTTCTGTGGAATTATAAACATGTTAAAAAAACTGTTGTTGATTTGCACATACATTGTCAACTCTTCACTGTCGCTGAGTGAATAATCTATAACAGCTCTTACCCAACTACATTGTGGGAGCACCTTCACCACACGAACTGCAGCTGTACAAGGAATTCAAACATCACCTTCTCCACAGGCAATGGGGCTTTGGCACTGATCAATGGTATCTGTGGAGGGAAAAACATAGTTGATATTTCAGGGAGTGCAAAATGCATTATAGGGAGGGAAAATGGTGCAGGAATTTGGGATTTTGAAATTTGTGTTTTACAATGTGCACTAAGTTCTATAAAACCTCTTATCCCATACCATGAAAATCTCCTACTCTTCCTGGTCTATGTCCTTCCTTTCCCCTACCCTTCACCTTCACACATTTCCAATGCCTTGGTCACAACAACACTGTGCTGTCAGTGAAGTTTATCATGTGGTTGAGTATTGTCCCGCCCCTCATTCACTCCGATTGGTTGAAGGACCAACTAGCACCTCGAGCCCCCGCTCCCCCACTCTTATTGGTCCTGCGCTGACATCAATAATTCGAGGCCCATTGTGGGCTTGAGCATGCTCAGTGCTTCCTGCTTTTGCTGTTGTTCATCAGGTGTAAGAAAGAGAGGGCTCATCCTGGTTTCTCCTGATGTCAGACAATAACAACAACTACCTGCATTGTATGGAGCCTTTCACATTGACAAATCTCCTAAAATGCATCACGAATGATGGAAACATTGATTAAAGAGAACGATTTTTAGATACATCCTTAAGGCGGACAGAGGGGCTTCGGGAGGATATTCCAAAGGTTTGTGTCCTTGGCAGCTTCAATCGTGGAGTGATATAGGTGGGCAACAGCTTACAATGGAGACAGTGGCTAACCATAGGTTAACAACCTCATGTCGTAGCCCCCTACCCCACACACCAGGCCTTGTTCTCACAGCCTGCCATTACACTTTACCTATGGTTAGCCACTAACTGTCTCCATCAACAGCTCGTCACCCTCCCCCAGCCAGATGGTTATCCTTTATCCAACTGTTCCTCTCACTCTATCCCCACCTATCCTTTACTCCTTTTATCCTTCTCCCACACTATCTTCTGAACATAAACTTACTTTTATTCTCAGTAACATCTGTTCTGTGGAAGGGACATCGGATCTTAAACTTTAACTCTGATTTCTCTTCACAGATGCTGCCAGACCTGCTGAGCATTTCCAGAACCTCCCGGTTGTTGTTTCTGATTTACATCTTCTGCAGTTCTTTTGGTTTTAATTTGCCGGGAGTTTGTAATTTAGGTCCAACAGCATCTGTCCCAGTCTCTGCTGTCTCTCCCAACCCCAAACAGTGACACTGCACTTGCACAGCTCATGGACAGGTGTTGTCTTGCTGGCCACACCCCCATTCAATCCCATTGGCTGCAGGACCACACAGACCCTCCTCCCATTAGTCTAGAGCTGCCGTTAATCAGCCGGGCACAATTGTGATGAGAGTGGAGGGCTAATCCCTCTCTCTGCCCTGGGATGAGCTTCATCATTCAAAGTGAATGGGGCAGTATCACAGAGCACAGGGCCTGGGGGCTATTCAGCCCATTGGGGCTGTACTCTCTCCCTTTGGAGATGCTGCAAGTCTGTCCCAAGTCCCCTCCCATGTGCCCACAGCCCCCCAAATCTTTCCTTAAAAAGTAAAATTCCAAGTCTGTTTCAGAATACCTGCTGAATCTGTGTCGTTCAGACTGTTCCAGATGCTCAGAACTTTGAGTAAAATAGTGTTCACATTTTCACCTTGTATTATTTGCCAATTACTTGAAAGTAGTTACTAAAAATTGTGACAGTGTTAACAATTCCTCTCTCTCTCTGCAAATTCAAGACCTTGGAACCAAATCTGCACCAGATCGAAATCACTGCTTCACCTTCTCAGCTGCAAGGATAATTATTTGTGCTTCAGCTAGCTCTCCACACAATAGAGGAATACATCTTAATTTATTAAGATCAAAGAAACAGACCTTCGGTCCAATTCGTCCGTGCCAACAAGGAATCCTAAACTAATGGATTCCCATTTACCATCTATTGTCCTGCATCCATCAAAACCCTTCCTATTCATGTACCCAATTGGAAGCCTTTTAAATGTTGTGATTTTATCAGCCTCCACTACTTCATCTGGTAGCTCCTCCCATACACACACCACACGCAGCTTGAAAACGTTGCCACTTATATCCCTTTTAAATCTTTGCCCTCTCAACTTAAACCCATGTGCTCTAGTTTTGGACCCACCTAACCTGAGGAAATAGGACTCCGGCTGCTCACCTTATTCACATCCCTCGTGATTTTATAAATCTCCATAAAGTCACCTCTCAGTCTTTGACTCTCCAGAGAAAATAGCCCCAGCCTATTCAGCCTCTCCATGTAGCCCAAATCCTCCAATCCTGGCAACGTTTTTGTAAATCTCGTCCAAACCTTTTCAAGTTTCACAGCATCCTTCCCAGAACAGGGAAATTCAAACTGAAATCAGAATTCCAGATGTGGCTTAATCAACGTCCTGTCCAGCCACAGTATGACGTCCCAGCTTCTATATTCAATGCATTGACCAAAAACGGAGTGTGTTAATGGAGTCCCATTTGCCAGCGGTTCACCCTTATCCCTCTAAAACCTTCCTCTTCATATACACAATCAAATGCCTTTTAAATGCTGCAATTGTACTAGCCTCCATCCCTTCCTCTGGCAGCTCATTCCCTACTTGCAATGCCCTCAACATGAATAAGATGTCCGTTAGATCCCTTTTAAATCTTTTGTCTCTCACCTTAAGCCTGTACCCTCTAGTTCTGGACCCACCAGACTTGTGAAAAAGTCCCTGACTGCTCACCTTATCCATGCCCTTCATGATTTTATAAGATCACCTCTCAGCCTCCAACTCTCCAGGGAAAATAGTCCCAGTCTATTCAGCCTTTTCCAATAGCTCAAACCGTCCAACCCTGGCATAATCCTTGCAAATATTTTCTGAACAATTTCAAATTTCTCAACATTATTCCAAGAACGGGGAGATTGGAACTGAAAGCAGAATTCCAGACGGGCTTTAATCAGTACCCTGTCTTGCCACAATATGACGTCACAACAGCTGCATTCAATGCATTGACCAATAACAGGGGGGTGGGGGTCCCAAATGCTGCATTCACTCCCCTGCCTACCTGTGACTCTACTTTCAAGGAACTATAAACCTGCACTCCAAGGTCTCTTTGTTCAGCAATGTTCCCCAGGACTTTACCATTAAGTGTATAAGTCCTGCCCTGATTTGCCTTTCCAAAATACTACAGCTCACATTTATCTAAATTGAACTCCGTCTGCCATTCCTCGTCCCATTGGCCCATCTGATCAAGATTCTGTTGTATTCTGAACTAACCTTCTTCACTGTCCACGACACCTCCAATTTTGGTGTCTTCTGTAAACCTACTGACCATACCTCATATATTCACATCCAAGTCATTTATTTAAGGGCTCAATATCTATCCTTGCAGCACATTGCTCCTCACAGGCTTACAGTCCGCAAAACAACCCTCCATCATCATCCTCTGTCTCCTACATTCAAGGCAGTTTTGTCATGGCTTGCTCTCCCTGCATTCCATGTTATCTAACCCTGCTAACCAGTCTGCTTTGTGGAACCTTGTTGAATGTCTATATAAACAACGTTCACCGCCTGGCTTCATCAATTTTCTTTGTCACTTCAAAACATTCAGTCAAGTTAGTGAGACACAATTGTGCATGTACAAAGCCACATTGACTCTCCCTGTCATTCCTTACCTTTCGAAAATAGATGGATATCCTGTCCCTCAGAATCCCTTCCAACAACTTGCCTGCCACTGACTTCAGGCTCACTGTTTTCTTGTTCCATGGCCTCTCCTTACCAGTTTTTTAAAATAATGGCACCTCACCTGTCGCTATCAACGATACAAATACCTCAGGAGAGGCCCAACAATCACTTCACTAGATTTCCAGAAAGTTTCAGAATACACCTGATCATATTCCAAGGCTTTATCCACCTAGATGCGATTTAGGACATCCAGTACCACCTCCTCTGTAACATGGATACTTTTCAAGTTATCACTGTTTATTTCTCCAAACTCTCGAGCTTCCATATACTTCTCCAGTAAAAATAACGTGAAATATTTGCATATCTTTTGCACTCCCAGTGGTTCCATAGACAGCCTTGTTGACCTTTAAGGGTTCCTATTATCTGGGCCAGTTAATCTTTTGTCTGTGATATATTTGTTTAATCTCTTTGGATTCTATTCCAGGACATCTGAGAAAGACCTACTTCACGGACCGTAATTTTCCTCTGACTGGATCAACAATGCCCTCCAACACATACCCTCCACTTCCCGCACCTCCGCCTTTACCCCACCCCTTCAGCCACAATAAAGAATATAACCCTGCGGTCTTCACCTTCCACCCACTAATCTCCAGATACAGCACATTAACCTCTGTTATTTCTGCTACCTAAAGTCAGACCCCACCACCAGAGACATATTTCCCTCCCCACCTCTACCTGCGTTCCACAGAGACCATTCCCACTGTGCCTTCCTTGTTCGGTCCACTCCCTCCCACCAACCCACGCTCCACCCCCTTGACCCTCCCTTGCCGCCACGGGAGATGTAAAACCTGCGGCCACACCTCCCTCTGACATCTGTCCAAGTTCCCAAAAGGATCTTTTCACATCAGGCAGAGATTTGCCTGCACATCCCAAAACCTCATATACTGCATCTAGACACTATGGGAAGAAGGGCCTATGCCCGAAACGTTGATTCTCCTGTTTCTTGGATGCTGCCTGACCTGCTGCGCTTTTCCAGCAACACATTTTCAGCTCTGGGGAGAATGTGCCAACTCCAACAAAGACAGTTGCCCAAGGCTGGAATCAAACCCAGGTCCCTGGTGCTGAGGAAGCATTGCTAACCTCTGAGCCACAATACTCTGGGATCTTTGGTGCTGATGCGCGGCCCCACTGATACCTCAGTCACCCACCCTGCCTCATTTCCTAAGAGGCAGTGATGACGGAGTGAAATTATCGCTAGACAGTTAATCCAGAGACCCAAATAAGGTTCAGGGGACCCGGGTTTGAATCCCATCACTGCAGATTTTGGAACGTGAATTCAATAAATATCTGGAAAAAATAATCTAGTGACGACAAGGATTCCACTGTCAATTGTTGGAAAACCCATCTGGTTCAGTAATGACCTTTAGGGAAGGAAAATGCCATCCTTACCTGGTCTGGTCTGCATGGGACTCCAGACCAAAAGCAACATGGTTGACTCTTACCTGCCCTCTTGGTAAACGCAGCAATAAATGCTGGCTGAGCCAGTGACAGCCTTATCCTGTGAATGAATAAAGAAAACAGATCAGGTTTTGTTCCTTCTCTAGTAGGTACATCCTACAAACTGATTCTGAAATGTTCTCGTACACACTGAACAAATACATTTCCATCCAAGCCCTCAACACTACAGCACTCCGAGGCTATGTTGGTAAAGTTAAAACCACTTATCATGCATCCATAATATTCTTACAGATAACTGAGGTCGCCTGGTAAAATTGTGTCAATTCCCCGCTGACTATTGGGAGAGAGTCTATAATACAATCCCAGTAAGATGGTCATCCCTTTCTTATTTCTCAGTACCAACCAAATAACTTGCCTGGATGTACTCCAAGGAATACCCTCCCAAAGCCCAGCCATAATGTTATCCCTAATCAAAAACACCTCTCCCCCTGCTCTGTTGCCCCCTTTCTATCCTTTCTATAGCATCTATACCCTGGAACATTAAGCTGCCAGTCCTATCCATCCCTGAGTGAAGCCTCTGTAATTGCTGTAATATCCCAGTGCCATGTTCAAAACCATACCCTGAGCCTACCTCCCTGACTTGTAAGGCTTCTTGCACTGAAATAAATGCAGTGCAACTGGTCCGTCGCACCTCATTCTGTGACTTGCTCTTCCCTACCTTGACAGTCTGACTGGTGAACAGTACCAGCCTCAGACTCACCTCTTTTCTCACTATCTCTTGAGGATTACCCCGACTCCCTCACTGGTTTAATGCCTCCCGAGTGGCACTAGCAAATCTCCCTGCTCGTCAGGACCCCATGCTTTCCCCTTCCAATACCATTGGTACCATTGTACAATGTACAATGGTTATTTTCCCTTTTGAAAATACTCTGCTCCCTCAGAGACATCCTTGACACTGGCACCAGGGCAGCACCACCCCATATGTATGTATGCGCGTCACTCCCTCGCTTTGTGTGTGAGTCCATCCCTTGTGTGTGTGTGTGTATGTGACCAGCTTGCTGTGTGCGTGTCTCACTCTTGCCGTGTCTGTGTATGTCCTCTCTCGCTATGTGTGTGGGGCTCCTCTCAATTTCTGTGCACATGCCCTCCCCCTCGACATGTGTGTGCTTGTCCCTCCTTCGCGGTGTGTGCGTGTCCCTCCCTTGCAGTGTATGTGCGTGTTCCTCCCTCACTGTGTGTCTGCGTGTATTCCCCTCACCGTAAGTGTGTGTGTTTGTCCCTCCCTCGTGTGTGTGTGTGTGTGCCTCTCCTTCGCTTTGCGTGTGTGTGTCCCCGTCTCTCGCAGTGTGTGTGTGTATCCCTCCCTCGCTGTGTGTCTGCGTGTATCCCCCTCACTGTGTGTATGTGCGTGTCCGTCCATCGCTGTTTGCGTGTGTCCCTCTTGCTGTGCATGTGTGTGCGTGGTCCTCCCTCGCTGCGTGTGCATGTGTCTCCACCTCGCTGTGTGTGCGTATACCCCTCTTGCTCTGTGTTTGTGTGTGTGTGTGTGTTTGCATGTGACCCTCCCTCGCTGTGTGTGCATGTCCCGCCCTGGCTGTGTGTGCGCGTATCCCTCCCTTGCTCTATGTGTGTGTGTCCATCTTGCTGTGCGTGTGTGCGCGTGGCCCTCCCTCGCTGTGTGTCTGCGTGTATCCCCCTCACTGTGTGCATGTGCGTGTCCATCCATCGCTGTGTGCGTGTGTCCCTCTTGCTGTGCGTGTGTGTGCTTGGCCCTCCCTTGCTATGTGTGCATGTGTCTCCCCTTCGCTGTGTTTGAGAGTGTCCCTATCTTGCTCTGTGTGTCTGTGTGTGTCTCCCTCCCTCGGTGTGAGGGTGCGTGCCGCCCCTCACTGTGTATGTGTGCGCGCGTATCCTTCGCTTGCTGTGTATGTGCGTGTCCCTCCCTCACTATGTATGTGTGAGTTTACCCCCTTGCTGTGTGTGTGTGTGTGTCCTTCTTGGTGTGTGTGCGTGGCCCTCCCTCTCTGTGTGCATGTGTACCTCCCTGGCTGTGTGCGCATGTCCCCCTCTCGCTGTATATATCTGTGTTTGTGTGCTTCCTCATGCGCATGTCGAACCCCACTATATGTGCGCGCCCCACCCTCGCAGTGTGTGCGTGTCACTCCCTCACTGTGTGTGTGTCCCTCCCTCACTGTGTGTGTGCGTGTCCCTCCCTCACTGTGTGTGTGTCCCTCCCTCACTGTGTGTGTGCGTGTCCCTCCCTCACTGTGTGTGCGTGTCCCTCCCTCGCTGTGTGTGTGCGTGTCCCTCCCTCGCTGTGTGTGTGTGTGTCCCTCCCTCGCTGTGTGTGCGTGTCCCTCCCTCGTTGTGTGTGTGTGTCCCTCCCTCGCTGTGTGTGTGCGTGTCCCTCCCTCACTGTGTGTGCGTGTCCCTCCCTCGCTGTGTGTGTGTGTCCCTCCCTCGCTGTGAGTGTGTGTGTGTCCCTCCCTCGCTGTGTGTGTGTGTGTGTCCCCCTCGCTGTGTGTGTGTGTCCCCCCCTCGCTGTGTGTGTGTGTGTCCCCCTCGCTGTGTGTGTGTGTCCCTCCCTCGCTGTGTGTGTGCGTGTCCCTCCCTCGCTGTGTGTGCGTGTCCCTCCCTCACTGTGTGTGTGTGCGTGTCCCTCCCTCACTGTGTGTGTGTGCGTGTCCCTCCCTCACTGTGTGTGTGTGTGTCCCTCCCTCGCTGTGTGTGTGTGTGTCCCTCCCTCGCTGTTTGTGTGTGTGTGTCCCTCCCCCGCTGTTTGTGTGTGTGTGTCCCTCCCTCGCTATGTGTGTGTGTGTGTCCCTCCCTCGCTGTGTGTGTGTGCGTGTCCCTCCCTCACTTTGTGTGTGTGTGTGTATCCCTCCCTCGCTGTGTGTGCGTGTCCCTCCCTCGCTGTGTGTGCGTGTCCCTCCCTCGCTGTGTGTGTGTGTGTCCCTCCCTCGCTGTGTGTGTGTGTCCCTCCCTCGCTGTGTGTGTGTGTGTCCCTCCCTCGCTGTGTGTGTGTGCGTGTCCCTCCCTCGCTGTGTGTGTGCGTGTCGCTCCCTCACTGTGTGTGTGTGCGTGTCCCTCCCTCGCTGTGAGTGTGTGTGTCCCTCCCTCGCTGTGAGTGTGTGCGTGTCCCTCCCTCGCTGTGTGTGTGCGTGTCCCTCCCTCGCTGTGTGTGCGTGTCCCTCCCTCGCTGTGTGTGCGTGTCGCTCCCTCGCTGTGTGTGTGTCCCTCCCTCACTGTGTGTGTGTGTGTGTGTGTCCCTCCCTCGCTGTGTGTGTGTCCCTCCCTCGCTGTGTGTGTGTGTGTGTCCATCCCTCGCTATGTGTGTGTGTTTCCCTCCCTCGCTGTGTGTGTGCGTGTCCCTCCCTCGCTGTGTGTGTGTGTCCCTCCCTCGCTGTGTGTGCGTGTCCCTCCCTCACTGTGTGTGTGTGCGTGTCCCTCCCTCTTTGTGTGTGTGTGCGTGTCCCTCCCTCACTGTGTGTGTGTGTGTCCCTCCCTCGCTGTGTGTGTGTGTGTCCCTCCCTCGCTGTTTGTGTGTGTGTGTCCCTCCCTCGCTGTTCGTGTGTGTGTGTCCCTCCCTCGCTATGTGTGTGTGTGTGTCCCTCCCGCGCTGTGTGTGTGTGTCCCTCCCTCGCTATGTGTGTGTGTGTGTGTCCCTCCCACACTGTGAGTGCGTGTGTGTCCCTCCCTCGCTGTGTGTGTGTGTGTGTCCCTCCCTCACTGTGTGTGTGTGCGTGTCCCTCCCTCGCTGTGTGTGTGCGTGTCCCTCCCTTGCTGTGTGTGTGTGTGTCCCTCCCTCGCTGTGTGTGTGTGTGTGTCCCTCCCTCGCTGTGTGTGTGTGTGTGTCCCTCCCTCGCTGTGTGTGTGTGTGTCCCTCCCTCGCTGTGTGTGTGTGTGTCCGTCCCTCGCTGTGTGTGTGTGCGTGTCCCTCCCTCGCTGTGTGTGTGCGTGTCCCTCCCTCGCTGTGAGTGTGTGTGTCCCTCCCTCGCTGTGAGTGTGTGCGTGTCCCTCCCTCGCTGTGTGTGTGCGTGTCCCTCCCTCGCTGTGTGTGTGTGCGTGTCCCTCCCTCGCTGTGTGTGCGTGTCCCTCCCTCGCTGTGTGTGCGTGTCCCTCCCTCGCTGTGTGTGTGTCCCTCCCTCACTGTGCGTGTGTGTGTGTCCCTCCCTCGCTGTGTGTGTGTCCCTCCCTCGCTGTGTGTGTGTGTGTCCCTCCCTCGCTGTGTGTGTGTGTGTGTGTGTCCCTCCCTCGCTGTGTGTGTGTGTCCCTCCCTCGCTGTGAGTGTGTGTGTCCCTCCCTCGCTGTGAGTGTATGTGTCCCTCCCTCGCTGTGTGCGTGCGTGTCGCTCCCTCGCTGTGTGTGTGTTTGTGTCCCTCCCTCGCTGTGTGTGTGTATCCCTCCCTCGCTGTGTGTGCGTGTCGCTCCCTCGCTGTGTGTGTGTGTGTCCCTCCCTCGCTGTGTGTGTGTGTGTCCCTCCCTCGCTGTGTGTGTGTGTGTGTCCCTCCATCACTGTGTGTGTGTGTGTGTGTCCCTCCCTCACTGTGTGTGTGTGTGTGTGTGTGTCCCTCCCTCACTGTGTGTGTGTGTGTCCCTCCCTCACTGTGTGTGTGTGTGTGTGTTTGTGTCCCTCCCTCGCTGTGTGTGTGTCCCTCCCTCGCTGTGTGTGTGTGTCCCTCCCTCGCTCTGTGTGTGTGTCCCTCCCTCACTGTGTGTGTGTGTGTGTGTGTGTCCCTCCCTCGCTCTGTGTGTGTCCCTCCCTCGCTCTGTGTGTGTGTGTCTCCCCCTCACTGTGTGTGTGTGTGTCTCCCCCTCGCTGTGTGTGTGTGTCTCCCCCTCGCTGTGTGTGTGTGTGTCTCCCCCTCGCTGTGTGTGTGTGTCTCCCCCTCGCTGTGTGTGTGTGTCCCTCCCTCGCTGTGTGTGTGTGTCCCTCCCGCGCTGTGTGTGTGTGTCCCTCCCTCGCTGTGTGTGTGTGTCCCTCCCTCGCTGTGTGTGTGTGTCTCCCCCTCGCTGTGTGTGTGTGTCTCCCCCTCGCTGTGTGTGTGTGTCCCTCCCTCGCTGTGTGTGTGTGCCGCTCCCTCGCTGTGTATGTGTGTGTGTGTGTGTGTGTCCCTCCCTCGCTGTGTGTGTGTGTGTGTGTGTGTCCCTCCCTCGCTGTGTGTGTGTGTGTGTGTCCCTCCCTCGCTGTGTGTGTGTGCGTGTGTCCCTCCCTCGCTGTGTGTGTGTGTCCCTCCCTCGCTGTGTGTGTGTGTCCCTCCCTCACTGTGTGTGTGTGTCCCTCCCTCACTGTGTGTGTGTGTGTCCCTCCCTCGCTGTGTGTGTGTGTCCCTCCCTCACTGTGTGTGTGTGTGTGTGTCCCTCCCTCACTGTGAGTGTGTGTGTGTGTGTGTCCCTCCCACACTGTGTGTGTGTGTCCCTCCCTCGCTATGTGTGTGTGTCCCTCCCTCACTGTGTGTGTGTGTTTGTGTGTCCCTCCCTCACTGTGTGTGTGTGTGTCCCTCCCTCGCTATGTGTGTGTGTCCCTCCCTCGCTGTGTGTGTGTGTGTGTGTGTGTCCCTCCCTCGCTCTGTGTGTGTGTCCCTCCCTCACTGTGTGTGTGTGTGTGTCCCTCCCTAACTGTGTGTGTGTGTGTCCCTCCCTCGCTGTGTGTGTGTGTCCCTCCCTCACTGTGTGAGTGTGTCCCTCCCTCGCTGTGTATGCGTGTGTCCCTCCCTCGCTGTGTGTGTGTGTGTCTGCCCCTCGCTGTGTGTGTGTGTCCCTCCTTCACTGTGTGTGTGTGTCCCTCCCTCGCTGTGTGTGCGTGTGTCCCTCCCTCGCTGTGTGTGTGTGTCCCTCCCTCGTTCTGTGTGTGTGTCCCTCCCTCGCTGTGTGTGTGTGTGAGTGTGTCCCTCCCTCGCTGTGTGTGTGTGTCCCTCCCTCGCTGTGTGTGTGTGCCCCTCCCTCGCTGTGTGTGTGTGTGTGTGTTCCTCCCTCACTGTGTGTGTGTGCGTGTGTCCCTCCCTCGCTGTGTGTGTGTGTGTGTCCCTCCCTCGCTGTGTGTGTGTGTCC
The DNA here is from genome assembly GCF_037043375.1 of Chiloscyllium plagiosum. NCBI lineage: Eukaryota > Metazoa > Chordata > Chondrichthyes > Orectolobiformes > Hemiscylliidae > Chiloscyllium > Chiloscyllium plagiosum. The sequence continues at coordinate 90,453,594 of NW_028270183.1, forward strand.
CTCCCTCGCTCTGTGTTTGTGTGTCCCTCCCTCGCTGTGTGTGTGTGTCCCTCCCTCGCTGTGTGTGTGTGCGTGTCCCTCCCTCGCTGTGTGTGTGTGTGTGTCCCTCCCTCACTGTGTGTGTGTGTGTCCCTCCCTCACTGTGTGTGTGTGTGTCCCTCCCTCGCTGTGTGTGTGTGTCCCTCCCTCGCTGTGTGTGTGTGTGTGTGTGTGTGTCCCTCCCTCGCTGTGTGTGTGTGTCCCTCCATCGCTGTGTGTGTGTGTCCCTCCCTCGCTGTGGGTGTGTGTGTGTCCCTCCCTCGCTGTGTGTGTGTGTGTGTCCCTCCCTCACTGTGTGTGTGTGTGTGTCCCTCCCTCACTGTGTGTGTGTGTGTCCCTCCCTCGCTGTGTGTGTGTGTGTTCCTCCCTCGCTGTGTGTGTGTGTGTGTCCCTCCCTCGCTGTGTGTGTGTGTCCCTCCCTCGCTGTGTGTGTGTGTCCCTCCCTCGCTGTGTGTGTGTGTGTCCCTCCCTAGCTGTGTGTGTGTGTGTCCCTCCCTCGCTCTGTGTGTGTGTGTGTCCCTCCCTCGCTGTGTGTGTGTGTCCCTCCCTCGCTATGTGTGTGTGTCCCTCCCTCGCTGTGTGTGTGTGTCCCTCCCTCGCTGTGTGTGTGTGTGTGTGTGTGTGTCCCTCCCTCGCTGTGTGTGTGTGTGCGTGTCCCTCCCTCGCTGTGTGTGTGTGTGTGAGTCCCTCCCTCGCTGTGTGTGTGTGTGTCCCTCCCTCGCTGTGTGTGTGTGTCCCTCCCTCGCTGTGTGTGTGTGTCCTTCCCTCACTGTGTGTGTGTGTGTGTGTGTCCCTCCCTCGCTGTGTGTCCCTCCCTCGCTGTGTGTGTATGTGTGTCCCTCCCTCGCTGTGTGTGTGTGTCCCTCCCTCGCTGTGTGTGTGTGTCCCTCCCTCGCTGTGTGTGTGTGTCCTTCCCTCACTGTGCGTGTGTGCGTGTCCCTCCCTCGCTGTGTGTGTGCGCATGTCCCTCCCTCGCTGTGTGTGTGTGTGTGTGTGTGGTCCTCCCTCGCTGTGTGTGTGTGCGTGTCCCTCCCTCGCTGTGTGGGTGTGTCTCCCCCTCGCTGTGTGTGTGTGTGTGGTCCTCCCTCGCTGTGTGTGTGTGCGTGTCCCTCCCTCGCTGTGTGTGTGTTTCCCTCCCTCGCTGTGTGTGTGTGTCCCTCCCTCACTGTGTGTGTGTGTGTCCCTCCCTCACTGTGTGTGTGTCCCTCCCTCGCTGTGTGTGTGTGTGTGTGTCCCTCCCTCGCTGTGTGTGTGTGTGTGTCCCTCCCTCGCTGAGTGTGTGTGTCCCTCCCTCGCTGTTTGTGTGTGTCCCTCCCTCGCTGTGTGTGTGTGTGTCCCTCCCTCTCTGTATGTGTGTGTGTGTCCCTCCCTCGCTGTGTGTGCGTGTCCCTCCCTCGCTGTGTGTGTGTGTCCCTCCCTCGCTGTGTGTGTGTCCCTCCCTCGCTGTGTGTGCGTGTCCCTCCCTCACTGTGTGTGTGTGTGTCCCTCCCTCGCTGTGTGTGTGTCCCTCCCTCGCTGTGTGTGTGTGTCCCTCCCTCGCTGTGTGTGTGTGTGTGTGTCCCTCCCTCGCTGTGTGTGTGTGTGTGTGTGTGTCCCTCCCTCGCTGTGTGTGTGTGCGTGTCGCTCCCTCGCTGTGTGTGTGTTTGTGTCCCTCCCTCGCTGTGTGTGTGTGTCCCTCCCTCGCTGTGTGTGCGTGTCGCTCCCTCGCTGTGTGTGTGTGTGTCCCTCCCACGCTGTGTGTGTGTGTGTCCCTCCCTCGCTGTGTGTGTGTGTGTGTCCCTCCCTCACTGTGTGTGTGTGTGTGTGTGTCCCTCCCTCACTGTGTGTGTGTGTGTGTGTGTGTGTGTCCCTCCCTCACTGTGTGTGTGTGTGTCCCTCCCTCACTGTGTGTGTGTGTGTGTGTGTGTGTGTCCCTCCCTCGCTGTGTGTGTGTGTCCCTCCCTCGCTGTGTGTGTGTGTCCCTCCCTCGCTCTGTGTGTGTGTCCCTCCCTCACTGTGTGTGTGTGTGTGTGTGTGTGTGTCCCTCCCTCGCTGTGTGTGTGTGTCCCTCCCTCGCTGTGTGTGTGTGTCCCTCCCTCGCTGTGTGTGTGTGTGTCCCTCCCTCGCTGTGTGTGTGTGTGTCCCTCCCTCGCTCTGTGTGTGTGTGTGTCCCTCCCTCGCTGTGTGTGTGTGTCCCTCCCTCGCTATGTGTGTGTGTCCCTCCCTCGCTGTGTGTGTGTGTCCCTCCCTCGCTGTGTGTGTGTGTGTGTGTGTGTGTCCCTCCCTCGCTGTGTGTGTGTGTGCGTGTCCCTCCCTCGCTGTGTGTGTGTGTGTGAGTCCCTCCCTCGCTGTGTGTGTGTGTGTCCCTCCCTCGCTGTGTGTGTGTGTCCCTCCCTCGCTGTGTGTGTGTGTCCTTCCCTCACTGTGTGTGTGTGTGTGTGTGTCCCTCCCTCGCTGTGTGTCCCTCCCTCGCTGTGTGTGTATGTGTGTCCCTCCCTCGCTGTGTGTGTGTGTCCCTCCCTCGCTGTGTGTGTGTGTCCCTCCCTCGCTGTGTGTGTGTGTCCTTCCCTCACTGTGCGTGTGTGCGTGTCCCTCCCTCGCTGTGTGTGTGCGCATGTCCCTCCCTCGCTGTGTGTGTGTGTGTGTGTGTGGTCCTCCCTCGCTGTGTGTGTGTGCGTGTCCCTCCCTCGCTGTGTGGGTGTGTCTCCCCCTCGCTGTGTGTGTGTGTGTGGTCCTCCCTCGCTGTGTGTGTGTGCGTGTCCCTCCCTCGCTGTGTGTGTGTTTCCCTCCCTCGCTGTGTGTGTGTGTCCCTCCCTCACTGTGTGTGTGTGTGGCCGTCCCTCACTGTGTGTGTGTCCCTCCCTCGCTGTGTGTGTGTGTGTGTGTCCCTCCCTCGCTGTGTGTGTGTGTGTGTCCCTCCCTCGCTGAGTGTGTGTGTCCCTCCCTCGCTGTTTGTGTGTGTCCCTCCCTCGCTGTGTGTGTGTGTGTCCCTCCCTCTCTGTATGTGTGTGTGTGTCCCTCCCTCGCTGTGTGTGCGTGTCCCTCCCTCGCTGTGTGTGTGTGTCCCTCCCTCGCTGTGTGTGTGTCCCTCCCTCGCTGTGTGTGCGTGTCCCTCCCTCACTGTGTGTGTGTGTGTCCCTCCCTCGCTGTGTGTGTGTCCCTCCCTCGCTGTGTGTGTGTGTCCCTCCCTCGCTGTGTGTGTGTGTGTGTGTCCCTCCCTCGCTGTGTGTGTGTGTGTGTGTGTGTCCCTCCCTCGCTGTGTGTGTGTGCGTGTCGCTCCCTCGCTGTGTGTGTGTTTGTGTCCCTCCCTCGCTGTGTGTGTGTGTCCCTCCCTCGCTGTGTGTGCGTGTCGCTCCCTCGCTGTGTGTGTGTGTGTCCCTCCCACGCTGTGTGTGTGTGTGTCCCTCCCTCGCTGTGTGTGTGTGTGTGTCCCTCCCTCACTGTGTGTGTGTGTGTGTGTCCCTCCCTCACTGTGTGTGTGTGTGTGTGTGTGTGTGTCCCTCCCTCACTGTGTGTGTGTGTGTCCCTCCCTCACTGTGTGTGTGTGTGTGTGTGTGTGTGTCCCTCCCTCGCTGTGTGTGTGTGTCCCTCCCTCGCTGTGTGTGTGTGTCCCTCCCTCGCTCTGTGTGTGTGTCCCTCCCTCACTGTGTGTGTGTGTGTGTGTGTGTGTGTCCCTCCCTCGCTCTGTGTGTGTCCCTCCCTCGCTCTGTGTGTGTGTGTCTCCCCCTCACTGTGTGTGTGTGTCTCCCCCTCGCTGTGTGTGTGTGTCTCCCCCTCGCTGTGTGTGTGTGTGTCTCCCCCTCGCTGTGTGTGTGTGTCTCCCCCTCGCTGTGTGTGTGTGTCCCTCCCTCGCTGTGTGTGTGTGTGTCCCTCCCGCGCTGTGTGTGTGTGTCCCTCCCTCGCTGTGTGTGTGTGTCCCTCCCTCGCTGTGTGTGTGTGTCTCCCCCTCGCTGTGTGTGTGTGTCTCCCCCTCGCTGTGTGTGTGTGTCCCTCCCTCGCTGTGTGTGTGTGCCGCTCCCTCGCTGTGTATGTGTGTGTGTGTGTGTGTGTCCCTCCCTCGCTGTGTGTGTGTGTGTGTGTGTGTCCCTCCCTCGCTGTGTGTGTGTGTGTGTCCCTCCCTCGCTGTGTGTGTGTGTCCCTCCCTCACTGTGTGTGTGTGTCCCTCCCTCACTGTGTGTGTGTGTCCCTCCCTCGCTGTGTGTGTGTGTCCCTCCCTCACTGTGTGTGTGTGTGTGTGTCCCTCCCTCACTGTGAGTGTGTGTGTGTGTGTGTCCCTCCCACACTGTGTGTGTGTGTGTCCCTCCCTCGCTATGTGTGTGCGTCCCTCCCTCACTGTGAGTGTGTGTGTGTGTGTCGCTCCCTCACTGTGTGTGTGTGTCCCTCCCTCGCTATGTGTGTGTGTCCCTCCCTCGCTGTGTGTGTGTGTGTGTGTGTGTGTCCCTCCCTCGCTCTGTGTGTGTGTCCCTCCCTCACTGTGTGTGTGTGTGTGTCCCTCCCTAACTGTGTGTGTGTGTGTCCCTCCCTCGCTGTGTGTGTGTGTCCCTCCCTCACTGTGTGTGTGTGTCCCTCCCTCGCTGTGTGTGTGTGCCCCTCCCTCGCTGTGTGTGTGTGTGTGTGTGTTCCTCCCTCACTGTGTGTGTGTGCGTGTGTCCCTCCCTCGCTGTGTGTGTGTGTGTGTCCCTCCCTCGCTGTGTGTGTGTGTCCCTCCCTCGCTCTGTGTGTGTGTGTCCCTCCCTCGCTGTGTGTGTGTGTCCCTCCCTCGCTGTGTGTGTGTGCGTGTCCCTCCCTCGCTGTGTGTGTGTGTGTGTCCCTCCCTCACTGTGTGTGTGTGTGTCCCTCCCTCACTGTGTGTGTGTGTGTCCCTCCCTCGCTGTGTGTGTGTGTCCCTCCCTCGCTGTGTGTGTGTGTGTGTGTGTGTGTCCCTCCCTCGCTGTGTGTGTGTGTCCCTCCATCGCTGTGTGTGTGTGTCCCTCCCTCGCTGTGTGTGTGTGTGTGTCCCTCCCTCGCTGTGTGTGTGTGTGTGTGTCCCTCCCTCACTGTGTCTGTGTGTGTGTCCCTCCCTCACTGTGTGTGTGTGTGTGTCCCTCCCTCGCTGTGTGTGTGTGTGTCCCTCCCTCGCTGTGTGTGTGTGTGTCCCTCCCTCGCTGTGTGTGTGTGTCCCTCCCTCGCTGTGTGTGTGTGTCCCTCCCTCGCTGTGTGTGTGTGTGTCCCTCCCTCGCTGTGTGTGTGTGTGTCCCTCCCTCGCTCTGTGTGTGTGTGTGTCCCTCCCTCGCTGTGTGTGTGTGTCCCTCCCTCGCTGTGTGTGTGTGTCCCTCCCTCGCTGTGTGTGTGTGTGTCCCTCCCTCGCTGTGTGTGTGTGTGTGTGTGTGTGTCCCTCCCTCGCTGTGTGTGTGTGTGCGTGTCCCTCCCTCGCTGTGTGTGTGTGTGTGTCCCTCCCTCGCTGTGTGTGTGTGTGTCCCTCCCTCGCTGTGTGTGTGTGTCCCTCCCTCGCTGTGTGTGTGTGTCCTTCCCTCACTGTGTGTGTGTGTGTGTGTGTGTCCCTCCCTCGCTGTGTGTCCCTCCCTCGCTGTGTGTGTATGTGTGTCCCTCCCTCGCTGTGTGTGTGTGTCCCTCCCTCGCTGTGTGTGTGTGTCCCTCCCTCGCTGTGTGTGTGTGTCCTTCCCTCACTGTGCGTGTGTGCGTGTCCCTCCCTCGCTGTGTGTGTGCGCATGTCCCTCCCTCGCTGTGTGTGTGTGTGTGTGGTCCTCCCTCGCTGTGTGTGTGTGCGTGTCCCTCCCTCGCTGTGTGGGTGTGTCTCCCCCTCGCTGTGTGTGTGTGTGTGGTCCTCCCTCGCTGTGTGTGTGTGCGTGCCCCTCCCTCGCTGTGTGTGTGTTTCCCTCCCTCGCTGTGTGTGTGTGTCCCTCCCTCACTGTGTGTGTGTGTGTCCCTCCCTCACTGTGTGTGTGTGTCCCTCCCTCGCTGTGTGTGTGTGTGTCCCTCCCTCGCTGTATGTGTGTGTGTGTCCCTCCCTCGCTGTGTGTGCGTGTCCCTCCCTCGCTGTGTGTGTGTGTCCCTCCCTCGCTGTGTGTGTGTCCCTCCCTCGCTGTGTGTGCTTGTCCCTCCCTCACTGTGTGTGTGTGTGTCCCTCCCTCGCTGTGTGTGTGTCCCTCCCTCGCTGTGTGTGTGTGTCCCTCCCTCGCTGTGTGTGTGTGTGTGTGTCCCTCCCTCGCTGTGTGTGTGTGTGTGTGTGTGTCCCTCCCTCGCTGTGTGTGTGTGCGTGTCGCTCCCTCGCTGTGTGTGTGTTTGTGTCCCTCCCTCGCTGTGTGTGTGTGTCCCTCCCTCGCTGTGTGTGCGTGTCGCTCCCTCGCTGTGTGTGTGTGTGTCCCTCCCTCGCTGTGTGTGTGTGTGTCCCTCCCTCGCTGTGTGTGTGTGTGTGTCCCTCCCTCACTGTGTGTGTGTGTGTGTGTCCCTCCCTCACTGTGTGTGTGTGTGTGTGTGTGTGTCCCTCCCTCACTGTGTGTGTGTGTGTCCCTCCCTCACTGTGTGTGTGTGTGTGTGTGTGTGTGTCCCTCCCTCGCTGTGTGTGTGTGTCCCTCCCTCGCTGTGTGTGTGTGTCCCTCCCTCGCTCTGTGTGTGTGTCCCTCCCTCACTGTGTGTGTGTGTGTGTGTGTGTGTCCCTCCCTCGCTCTGTGTGTGTCCCTCCCTCGCTCTGTGTGTGTGTCTCCCCCTCACTGTGTGTGTGTGTCTCCCCCTCGCTGTGTGTGTGTGTCTCCCCCTCGCTGTGTGTGTGTGTGTCTCCCCCTCGCTGTGTGTGTGTGTCTCCCCCTCGCTGTGTATGTGTGTCCCTCCCTCGCTGTGTGTGTGTGTCCCTCCCGCGCTGTGTGTGTGTGTCCCTCCCTCGCTGTGTGTGTGTGTCCCTCCCTCGCTGTGTGTGTGTGTCTCCCCCTCGCTGTGTGTGTGTGTCTCCCCCTCGCTGTGTGTGTGTGTCCCTCCCTCGCTGTGTGTGTGTGCCGCTCCCTCGCTGTGTATGTGTGTGTGTGTGTGTGTGTCCCTCCCTCGCTGTGTGTGTGTGTGTGTGTGTGTCCCTCCCTCGCTGTGTGTGTGTGTGTGTCCCTCCCTCGCTGTGTGTGTGTGTCCCTCCCTCACTGTGTGTGTGTGTCCCTCCCTCGCTGTGTGTGTGTGTCCCTCCCTCACTGTGTGTGTGTGTGTGTGTCCCTCCCTCACTGTGAGTGTGTGTGTGTGTGTGTCCCTCCCACACTGTGTGTGTGTGTGTCCCTCCCTCGCTATGTGTGTGTGTCCCTCCCTCACTGTGAGTGTGTGTGTGTGTGTCGCTCCCTCACTGTGTGTGTGTGTGTCCCTCCCTCGCTATGTGTGTGTGTCCCTCCCTCGCTGTGTGTGTGTGTGTGTGTGTGTGTCCCTCCCTCGCTCTGTGTGTGTGTCCCTCCCTCACTGTGTGTGTGTGTGTGTCCCTCCCTAACTGTGTGTGTGTGTGTCCCTCCCTCGCTGTGTGTGTGTGTCCCTCCCTCACTGTGTGTGTGTGTCCCTCCCTCGCTGTGTATGCGTGTGTCCCTCCCTCGCTGTGTGTGTGTGTGTCTGCCCCTCGCTGTGTGTGTGTGTCCCTCCCTCACTGTGTGTGTGTGTCCCTCCCTCGCTGTGTGTGCGTGTGTCCCTCCCTCGCTGTGTGTGTGTGTCCCTCCCTCGTTCTGTGTGTGTGTCCCTCCCTCGCTGTGTGTGTGTGTCCCTCCCTCGCTGTGTGTGTGTGTGTCCCTCCCTCGCTGTGTGTGTGTGTGTGTGTGTGTGTCCCTCCCTCGCTGTGTGTGTGTGTGCGTGTCCCTCCCTCGCTGTGTGTGTGTGTGTGTCCCTCCCTCGCTGTGTGTGTGTGTGTCCCTCCCTCGCTGTGTGTGTGTGTCCCTCCCTCGCTGTGTGTGTGTGTCCTTCCCTCACTGTGTGTGTGTGTGTGTGTGTCCCTCCCTCGCTGTGTGTCCCTCCCTCGCTGTGTGTGTATGTGTGTCCCTCCCTCGCTGTGTGTGTGTGTCCCTCCCTCGCTGTGTGTGTGTGTCCCTCCCTCGCTGTGTGTGTGTGTCCTTCCCTCACTGTGCGTGTGTGCGTGTCCCTCCCTCGCTGTGTGTGTGCGCATGTCCCTCCCTCGCTGTGTGTGTGTGTGTGTGGTCCTCCCTCGCTGTGTGTGTGTGCGTGTCCCTCCCTCGCTGTGTGGGTGTGTCTCCCCCTCGCTGTGTGTGTGTGTGTGGTCCTCCCTCGCTGTGTGTGTGTGCGTGCCCCTCCCTCGCTGTGTGTGTGTTTCCCTCCCTCGCTGTGTGTGTGTGTCCCTCCCTCACTGTGTGTGTGTGTGTCCCTCCCTCACTGTGTGTGTGTGTCCCTCCCTCGCTGTGTGTGTGTGTGTCCCTCCCTCGCTGTATGTGTGTGTGTGTCCCTCCCTCGCTGTGTGTGCGTGTCCCTCCCTCGCTGTGTGTGTGTGTCCCTCCCTCGCTGTGTGTGTGTCCCTCCCTCGCTGTGTGTGCGTGTCCCTCCCTCACTGTGTGTGTGTGTGTCCCTCCCTCGCTGTGTGTGTGTCCCTCCCTCGCTGTGTGTGTGTGTCCCTCCCTCGCTGTGTGTGTGTGTGTGTGTCCCTCCCTCGCTGTGTGTGTGTGTGTGTGTGTGTCCCTCCCTCGCTGTGTGTGTGTGCGTGTCGCTCCCTCGCTGTGTGTGTGTTTGTGTCCCTCCCTCGCTGTGTGTGTGTGTCCCTCCCTCGCTGTGTGTGCGTGTCGCTCCCTCGCTGTGTGTGTGTGTGTCCCTCCCTCGCTGTGTGTGTGTGTGTCCCTCCCTCGCTGTGTGTGTGTGTGTGTCCCTCCCTCACTGTGTGTGTGTGTGTGTGTCCCTCCCTCACTGTGTGTGTGTGTGTGTGTGTGTGTCCCTCCCTCACTGTGTGTGTGTGTCCCTCCCTCACTGTGTGTGTGTGTGTGTGTGTGTGTGTCCCTCCCTCGCTGTGTGTGTGTGTCCCTCCCTCGCTGTGTGTGTGTGTCCCTCCCTCGCTCTGTGTGTGTGTCCCTCCCTCACTGTGTGTGTGTGTGTGTGTGTGTGTCCCTCCCTCGCTCTGTGTGTGTCCCTCCCTCGCTCTGTGTGTGTGTCTCCCCCTCACTGTGTGTGTGTGTCTCCCCCTCGCTGTGTGTGTGTGTCTCCCCCTCGCTGTGTGTGTGTGTGTCTCCCCCTCGCTGTGTGTGTGTGTCTCCCCCTCGCTGTGTGTGTGTGTCCCTCCCTCGCTGTGTGTGTGTGTCCCTCCCGCGCTGTGTGTGTGTGTCCCTCCCTCGCTGTGTGTGTGTGTCCCTCCCTCGCTGTGTGTGTGTGTCTCCCCCTCGCTGTGTGTGTGTGTCTCCCCCTCGCTGTGTGTGTGTGTCCCTCCCTCGCTGTGTGTGTGTGCCGCTCCCTCGCTGTGTATGTGTGTGTGTGTGTGTGTCCCTCCCTCGCTGTGTGTGTGTGTCCCTCCCTCGCTGTGTGTGTGTGTGTGTCCCTCCCTCGCTGTGTGTGTGTGTCCCTCCCTCACTGTGTGTGTGTGTCCCTCCCTCGCTGTGTGTGTGTGTCCCTCCCTCACTGTGTGTGTGTGTGTGTGTCCCTCCCTCACTGTGAGTGTGTGTGTGTGTGTGTCCCTCCCACACTGTGTGTGTGTGTGTCCCTCCCTCGCTATGTGTGTGTGTCCCTCCCTCACTGTGAGTGTGTGTGTGTGTGTCGCTCCCTCACTGTGTGTGTGTGTGTCCCTCCCTCGCTATGTGTGTGTGTCCCTCCCTCGCTGTGTGTGTGTGTGTGTGTGTGTGTCCCTCCCTCGCTCTGTGTGTGTGTCCCTCCCTCACTGTGTGTGTGTGTGTGTCCCTCCCTAACTGTGTGTGTGTGTGTCCCTCCCTCGCTGTGTGTGTGTGTCCCTCCCTCACTGTGTGTGTGTGTCCCTCCCTCGCTGTGTATGCGTGTGTCCCTCCCTCGCTGTGTGTGTGTGTGTCTGCCCCTCGCTGTGTGTGTGTGTCCCTCCCTCACTGTGTGTGTGTGTCCCTCCCTCGCTGTGTGTGCGTGTGTCCCTCCCTCGCTGTGTGTGTGTGTCCCTCCCTCGTTCTGTGTGTGTGTCCCTCCCTCGCTGTGTGTGTGTGTGAGTGTGTCCCTCCCTCGCTGTGTGTGTGTGTCCCTCCCTCGCTGTGTGTGTGTGCCCCTCCCTCGCTGTGTGTGTGTGTGTGTGTTCCTCCCTCACTGTGTGTGTGTGCGTGTGTCCCTCCCTCGCTGTGTGTGTGTGTGTGTCCCTCCCTCGCTGTGTGTGTGTGTCCCTCCCTCGCTCTGTGTGTGTGTGTCCCTCCCTCGCTGTGTGTGTGTGTCCCTCCCTCGCTGTGTGTGTGTGCGTGTCCCTCCCTCGCTGTGTGTGTGTGTGTGTCCCTCCCTCACTGTGTGTGTGTGTGTCCCTCCCTCACTGTGTGTGTGTGTGTCCCTCCCTCGCTGTGTGTGTGTGTCCCTCCCTCGCTGTGTGTGTGTGTGTGTGTGTGTGTGTCCCTCCCTCGCTGTGTGTGTGTGTCCCTCCATCGCTGTGTGTGTGTGTCCCTCCCTCGCTGTGTGTGTGTGTGTGTCCCTCCCTCGCTGTGTGTGTGTGTGTGTGTCCCTCCCTCACTGTGTCTGTGTGTGTGTCCCTCCCTCACTGTGTGTGTGTGTGTCCCTCCCTCGCTGTGTGTGTGTGTGTCCCTCCCTCGCTGTGTGTGTGTGTGTCCCTCCCTCGCTGTGTGTGTGTGTCCCTCCCTCGCTGTGTGTGTGTGTGTCCCTCCCTCGCTGTGTGTGTGTGTGTCCCTCCCTCGCTCTGTGTGTGTGTGTGTCCCTCCCTCGCTGTGTGTGTGTGTCCCTCCCTCGCTGTGTGTGTGTGTCCCTCCCTCGCTGTGTGTGTGTGTGTCCCTCCCTCGCTGTGTGTGTGTGTGTGTGTGTGTGTGTCCCTCCCTCGCTGTGTGTGTGTGTGCGTGTCCCTCCCTCGCTGTGTGTGTGTGTGTGTCCCTCCCTCGCTGTGTGTGTGTGTGTCCCTCCCTCGCTGTGTGTGTGTGTCCCTCCCTCGCTGTGTGTGTGTGTCCTTCCCTCACTGTGTGTGTGTGTGTGTGTGTCCCTCCCTCGCTGTGTGTCCCTCCCTCGCTGTGTGTGTATGTGTGTCCCTCCCTCGCTGTGTGTGTGTGTCCCTCCCTCGCTGTGTGTGTGTGTCCCTCCCTCGCTGTGTGTGTGTGTCCTTCCCTCACTGTGCGTGTGTGCGTGTCCCTCCCTCGCTGTGTGTGTGCGCATGTCCCTCCCTCGCTGTGTGTGTGTGTGTGTGGTCCTCCCTCGCTGTGTGTGTGTGCGTGTCCCTCCCTCGCTGTGTGGGTGTGTCTCCCCCTCGCTGTGTGTGTGTGTGTGGTCCTCCCTCGCTGTGTGTGTGTGCGTGCCCCTCCCTCGCTGTGTGTGTGTTTCCCTCCCTCGCTGTGTGTGTGTGTCCCTCCCTCACTGTGTGTGTGTGTGTCCCTCCCTCACTGTGTGTGTGTCCCTCCCTCGCTGTGTGTGTGTGTGTGTGTCCCTCCCTCGCTGTGTGTGTGTGTGTGTCCCTCCCTCGCTGTGTGTGTGTGTCCCTCCCTCGCTGTTTGTGTGTGTCCCTCCCTCGCTGTGTGTGTGTGTGTCCCTCCCTCGCTGTATGTGTGTGTGTGTCCCTCCCTCGCTGTGTGTGTGTGTCCCTCCCTCGCTGTGTGTGTGTCCCTCCCTCGCTGTGTGTGTGTGTCCCTCCCTCGCTGTGTGTGTGTCCCTCCCTCGCTGTGTGTGCGTGTCCCTCCCTCACTGTGTGTGTGTGTGTCCCTCCCTCGCTGTGTGTGTGTCCCTCCCTCGCTGTGTGTGTGTGTCCCTCCCTCGCTGTGTGTGTGTGTGTGTGTCCCTCCCTCGCTGTGTGTGTGTGTGTGTGTGTCCCTCCCTCGCTGTGTGTGTGTGCGTGTCCCTCCCTCGCTGTGTGTGTGTGTGTCCCTCCCTCACTGTGTGTGTGTGTGTCCCTCCCTCACTGTGTGTGTGTGTGTCCCTCCCTCGCTGTGTGTGTGTGTCCCTCCCTCGCTGTGTGTGTGTGTGTGTGTCCCTCCCTCGCTGTGTGTGTGTGTCCCTCCATCGCTGTGTGTGTGTGTCCCTCCCTCGCTGTGTGTGTGTGTGTGTCCCTCCCTCGCTGTGTGTGTGTGTGTGTCCCTCCCTCACTGTGTGTGTGTGTGTGTCCCTCCCTCACTGTGTGTGTGTGTGTCCCTCCCTCGCTCTGTGTGTGTCCCTCCCTCGCTGTGTGTGTGTGTGTCCCTCCCTCGCTGTGTGTGTGTGTCCCTCCCTCGCTGTGTGTGTGTGTCCCTCCCTCGCTGTGTGTGTGTGTCCCTCCCTCGCTGTGTGTGTGTGTGTCCCTCCCTCGCTGTGTGTGTGTGTGTCCCTCCCTCGCTGTGTGTGTGTGTGTGTCCCTCCCTCGCTGTGTGTGTGTGTCCCTCCCTCGCTGTGTGTGTGTGTGTCCCTCCCTCGCTGTGTGTGTGTGTGTGTGTGTGTGTCCATCCCTCGCTGTGTGTGTGTGTGCGTGTCCCTCCCTCGCTGTGTGTGTGTGTGTGTCCCTCCCTCGCTGTGTGTGTGTGTGTCCCTCCCTCGCTGTGTGTGTGTGTCCCTCCCTCGCTGTGTGTGTGTGTCCTTCCCTCACTGTGTGTGTGTGTGTGTGTGTCCCTCCCTCGCTGTGTGTCCCTCCCTCGCTGTGTGTGTATGTGTGTCCCTCCCTCGCTGTGTGTGTGTGTCCCTCCCTCGCTGTGTGTGTGTGTCCCTCCCTCGCTCTGTGTGTGTGTCCTTCCCTCACTGTGCGTGTGTGCGTGTCCCTCCCTCGCTGTGTGTGTGCGCATGTCGCTCCCTCGCTGTGTGTGTGTGTGTGTGGTCCTCCCTCGCTGTGTGTGTGTGCGTGTCCCTCCCTCGCTGTGTGGGTGTGTCTCCCCCTCGCTGTGTGTGTTTGTGGTCCTCCCTCGCTGTGTGTGTGTGCGTGTCCCTCCCTCGCTGTGTGTGTGTTTCCCTCCCTCGCTGTGTGTGTGTGTCCCTCCCTCACTGTGTGTGTGTGTGTCCCTCCCTCACTGTGTGTGTGTGTCCCTCCCTCGCTGTGTGTGTGTGTGTCCCTCCCTCGCTGTGTGTGTGTGTGTGTCCCTCCCTCGCTGTGTGTGTGTGTCCCTCCCTCGCTGTGTGTGTGTGTCCCTCCCTCGCTGTGTGTGTGTGTGTCCCTCCCTCGCTGTATGTGTGTGTGTGTCCCTCCCTCGCTGTGTGTGCGTGTCCCTCCCTCGCTGTGTGTGTGTGTCCCTCCCTCGCTGTGTGTGTGTCCCTCCCTCGCTGTGTGTGCGTGTCCCTCCCTCACTGTGTGTGTGTGTGTCCCTCTCTCGCTGTGTGTGTGTCCCTCCCTCGCTGTGTGTGTGTCCCTCCCTCGCTGTGTGTGTGTGTGTGTGTCCCTCCCTCGCTGTGTGTGTGTGTGTGTGTCCCTCCCTCGCTGTGTGTGTGTGTGTGTCCCTCCCTCGCTGTGTGTGTGTGTCCCTCCCTCGCTGTGTGTGTGTGTCCCTCCCTCGCTGTGTGTGTGTGTCCTTCCCTCACTGTGTGTGTGTGCGTGTCCGTCCCTCGCTGTGTGTGTGCGCATGTCCCTCCCTCGCTGTGTGTGTGTGTGTGGTCATCCCTCGCTGTGTGTGTGTGTGTGTGTCCCTCCCTCGCTGTGTGTGTGTGTCCCTCCCTCGCTGTGTGTGTGTGTGTCCCTCCCTCGCTGTGTGTGTGTGTGTGTGTGTGTGTCCCTCCCTCGCTGTGTGTGTGTGTGCGTGTCCCTCCCTCGCTGTGTGTGTGTGTGTGTCCCTCCCTCGCTGTGTGTGTGTGTGTCCCTCCCTCGCTGTGTGTGTGTGTCCCTCCCTTGCTGTGTGTGTGTGTCCTTCCCTCACTGTGTGTGTGTGTGTGTGTGTCCCTCCCTCGCTGTGTGTCCCTCCCTCGCTGTGTGTGTATGTGTGTCCCTCCCTCGCTGTGTGTGTGTGTCCCTCCCTCGCTGTGTGTGTGTGTCCCTCCCTCGCTGTGTGTGTGTGTCCTTCCCTCACTGTGCGTGTGTGCGTGTCCCTCCCTCGCTGTGTGTGTGCGCATGTCGCTCCCTCGCTGTGTGTGTGTGTGTGTCCCTCCCTCACTGTGTGTGTGTGTGTGTCCCTCCCTCACTGTGTGTGTGTGTGTCCCTCCCTCGCTCTGTGTGTGTCCCTCCCTCGCTGTGTGTGTGTGTGTCCCTCCCTCGCTGTGTGTGTGTGTGTCCCTCCCTCGCTGTGTGTGTGTGTCCCTCCCTCGCTGTGTGTGTGTGTCCCTCCCTCGCTGTGTGTGTGTGTGTCCCTCCCTCGCTGTGTGTGTGTGTGTCCCTCCCTCGCTGTGTGTGTGTGTGTGTCCCTCCCTCGCTGTGTGTGTGTGTCCCTCCCTCGCTGTTTGTGTGTGTGTCCCTCCCTCGCTGTGTGTGTGTGTGTGTGTGTGTGTCCCTCCCTCGCTGTGTGTGTGTGTGCGTGTCCCTCCCTCGCTGTGTGTGTGTGTGTGTCCCTCCCTCGCTGTGTGTGTGTGTGTCCCTCCCTCGCTGTGTGTGTGTGTCCCTCCCTCGCTGTGTGTGTGTGTCCTTCCCTCACTGTGTGTGTGTGTGTGTGTGTCCCTCCCTCGCTGTGTGTCCCTCCCTCGCTGTGTGTGTATGTGTGTCCCTCCCTCGCTGTGTGTGTGTGTCCCTCCCTCGCTGTGTGTGTGTGTCCCTCCCTCGCTCTGTGTGTGTGTCCTTCCCTCACTGTGCGTGTGTGCGTGTCCCTCCCTCGCTGTGTGTGTGCGCATGTCGCTCCCTCGCTGTGTGTGTGTGTGTGTGGTCCTCCCTCGCTGTGTGTGTGTGCGTGTCCCTCCCTCGCTGTGTGGGTGTGTCTCCCCCTCGCTGTGTGTGTTTGTGGTCCTCCCTCGCTGTGTGTGTGTGCGTGTCCCTCCCTCGCTGTGTGTGTGTTTCCCTCCCTCGCTGTGTGTGTGTGTCCCTCCCTCACTGTGTGTGTGTGTGTGTCCCTCCCTCACTGTGTGTGTGTGTCCTGCCCTCGCTGTGTGTGTGTGTGTCCCTCCCTCGCTGTGTGTGTGTGTGTGTCCCTCCCTCGCTGTGTGTGTGTGTCCCTCCCTCGCTGTGTGTGTGTGTCCCTCCCTCGCTGTGTGTGTGTGTGTCCCTCCCTCGCTGTATGTGTGTGTGTGTCCCTCCCTCGCTGTGTGTGCGTGTCCCTCCCTCGCTGTGTGTGTGTGTCCCTCCCTCGCTGTGTGTGTGTCCCTCCCTCGCTGTGTGTGCGTGTCCCTCCCTCACTGTGTGTGTGTGTGTCCCTCCCTCGCTGTGTGTGTGTCCCTCCCTCGCTGTGTGTGTGTGTCCCTCCCTCGCTGTGTGTGTGTGTGTGTGTCCCTCCCTCGCTGTGTGTGTGTGTCCCTCCCTCGCTGTGTGTGTGTGTGTCCCTCCCTCGCTGTGTGTGTGTGTCCCTCCCTCGCTGTGTGTGTGTGTCCCTCCCTCGCTGTGTGTGTGTGTCCTTCCCTCACTGTGTGTGTGTGCGTGTCCGTCCCTCGCTGTGTGTGTGCGCATGTCCCTCCCTCGCTGTGTGTGTGTGTGTGGTCATCCCTCGCTGTGTGTGTGTGTGTGTGTCCCTCCCTCGCTGTGTGTGTGTGTCCCTCCCTCGCTGTGTGTGTGTGTGTCCCTCCCTCGCTGTGTGTGTGTGTGTGTGTGTGTCCCTCCCTCGCTGTGTGTGTGTGTGCGTGTCCCTCCCTCGCTGTGTGTGTGTGTGTGTCCCTCCCTCGCTGTGTGTGTGTGTCCCTCCCTCGCTGTGTGTGTGTGTCCCTCCCTCGCTGTGTGTGTGTGTCCTTCCCTCACTGTGTGTGTGTGTGTGTGTGTCCCTCCCTCGCTGTGTGTCCCTCCCTCGCTATGTGTGTATGTGTGTCCCTCCCTCGCTGTGTGTGTGTGTCCCTCCCTCGCTGTGTGTGTGTGTCCCTCCTTCGCTGTGTGTGTGTGTCCTTCCCTCACTGTGCGTGTGTGCGTGTCCCTCCCTCGCTGTGTGTGTGCGCATGTCGCTCCCTCGCTGTGTGTGTGTGTGTGTGGTCCTCCCTCGCTGCGTGTGTGTGCGTGTCCCTCCCTCGCTGTGTGGGTGTGTCTCCCCCTCGCTGTGTGTGTTTGTGGTCCTCCCTCGCTGTGTGTGTGTGCGTGTCCCTCCCTCGCTGTGTGTGTGTTTCCCTCCCTCGCTGTGTGTGTGTGTCCCTCCCTCACTGTGTGTGTGTGTGTCCCTCCCTCACTGTGTGTGTGTGTCCCTCCCTCGCTGTGTGTGTGTGTGTCCCTCCCTCGCTGTGTGTGTGTGTGTGTCCCTCCCTCGCTGTGTGTGTGTGTCCCTCCCTCGCTGTGTGTGTGTGTCCCTCCCTCGCTGTGTGTGTGTGTGTCCCTCCCTCGCTGTATGTGTGTGTGTGTCCCTCCCTCGCTGTGTGTGCGTGTCCGTCCCTCGCTGTGTGTGTGTGTCCCTCCCTCGCTGTGTGTGTGTCCCTCCCTCGCTGTGTGTGCGTGTCCCTCCCTCACTGTGTGTGTGTGTGTCCCTCCCTCGCTGTGTGTGTGTCCCTCCCTCGCTGTGTGTGTGTGTCCCTCCCTCGCTGTGTGTGTGTGTGTGTGTCCCTCCCTCGCTGTGTGTGTGTGTGTGTCCCTCCCTCGCTGTGTGTGTGTGTGTGTCCCTCCCTCGCTGTGTGTGTGTGTCCCTCCCTCGCTGTGTGTGTGTGTCCTTCCCTCACTGTGTGTGTGTGCGTGTCCGTCCCTCGCTGTGTGTGTGCGCATGTCCCTCCCTCGCTGTGTGTGTGTGTGTGGTCATCCCTCGCTGTGTGTGTGTGCGTGTCCCTGCCTCGCTGTGTGGGTGTGTCTCCCCCTCGCTGTGTGTGTGTGTGTGGTCCTCCCTCGCTGTGTGTGTGTGCGTGTCCCTCCCTCGCTGTGTGTGTGTGTCCCTCCCTCGCTGTGTGTGTGTGTGTCCCTCCCTCGCTGTGTGTGTGTGTCCCTCCCTCGCTGTGTGTGTGTGTGTCCCTCCCTCGCTGTGTGTGTGTGTGTCCCTCCCTCGCTGTGTGTGTGTGTCCTTCCCTCGCTTTGTGTGTGTGTGTGTCCCTCCCTCGCTGTGTGTGTGTACGTGCCCCCCCTCACTGTATCTGTGTGTGAGTGTTCGTCCCTCCCTCGCTGTGTGTGTGTGTGTGTGTGTGTGTGTGTCCCTCCCTCGCTGTGTGTGTGTGTGTGTCCCTCCCTCGCTGTGTGTGTGTGTGTGTGTCCCTCCCTCACTGTGTGTGTGTGTCCCTCCCTCGCTATGTGTGTGTGTCCTTCCCTCACTGTGCGTGTGTGCGTGTCTCTCCCTCGCTGTGTGTGTGCGCATGTCCCTCCCTCGCTGTGTGTGTGTGTGTGTCCCTCCCTCGCTGTGTGTGTGTGTCCCTCCCTCGCTGTCTGTGTGTGTCCCTCCCTCGCTGTGTGTGTGTGTCCTTCCCTCACTGTGCGTGTGTGCGTGTCCCTCCCTCGCTGTCTGTGTGTGTCCCTCCCTCGCTGTGTGTGTGTGTCCTTCCCTCACTGTGTGCGTGTGTGCGTGTCCCTACCTCGCTGTGTGTGTGCGCATGTCCCTCCCTCGCTGTGTGTGTGTGTGTGTGGTCCTCCCTCGCTGTGTGTGTGTGCGTGTCCCTCCCTCGCTGTGTGGGTGTGTCTCCCCCTCGCTGTGTGTGTGTGTGTGGTCCTCCCTCGCTGTGTGTGTGTGCGCGTCCCTCCCTCGCTGTGTGTGTGTGTCCCTCCCTCGCTGTGCGTGTGTGTCCCTCCCTCACTGTGTGTGTGTGTGTCCCTCCCTCACTGTGTGTGTGTGTCCCTCCCTCGCTGTGTGTGTGTGTGTGTGTGTCCCTCCCTCGCTGTTTGTGTGTGTGTGTCCCTCCCTCGCTGTGTGTGTGTGTCCCTCCCTCGCTGTGTGTGTGTGTCCCTCCCTCGCTGTGTGTGTGTGTGTCCCTCCCTCGCTGTGTGTGTGTGTGTGTCCCTCCCTCGCTGTATGTGCGTGTCCCTCCCTCGCTATGTGTGTGTGTCCCTACCTCGCTGTGTGTGTGTGTCCCTCCCTCGCTGTGTGTGCGTGTCCCTCCCTCACTGTGTGTGTGTGTGTGTCCCTCCCTCGCTGTGTGTGTGTGTCCCTCCCTCGCTGTGTGTGTGTGTCCCTCCCTCGCTGTGTGTATGTGTGTGCGTCCCTCCCTCGCTGTGTGTGTGTGTGTGTGTCCCTCCCTCGCTGTGTGTGTGTGTGTGTGTCCCTCCCTCGCTGTGTGTGTGTGTGTTTGTCCCTCCCTCGCTGTGTGTGTGTGTCCCTCCCTCGCTGTGTGTGTGTGTCCCTCCCTCGCTGTGTGTGTGTGTCCTTCCCTCACTGTGTGTGTGTGCGTGTCCCTCCCTCGCTGTGTGTGTGCGCATGTCCCTCCCTCGCTGTGTGTGTGTGTGTGTGTGGTCCTCCCTCGCTGTGTGTGTGTGCGTGTCCCTCCCTCGCTGTGTGGGTGTGTCTCCCCCTCGCTGTGTGTGTGTGTGTGGTCCTCCCTCGCTGTGTCCGCATGTCCCTCCCTCGCTGTGTGTGTGTGTGTGGTCCTCCCTCACTGTGTGTGTGTGTGTCCCTCCCTCGCTGTGTGTGTGTCCCTCCCTCGCTGTGTGTGTGTGTCCCTCCATCGCTGTGTGTGTGTGTCCCTCCCTCACTGTGTGTGTGTGTGTGTGTCCCTCGTTCGCTGTGTGTGTGTGTGTGTGTCCCTCCCTCGCTGTGTGTGTGTGTGTGTCCCTCCCTCGCTGTGTGTGTGTGTCCCTCCCTCGCTGTGTGTGTGTGTCCCTCCCTCGCTGTGTGTGTGTGTCCTTCCCTCACTGTGTGTGTGTGCGTGTCCGTCCCTCGCTGTGTGTGTGCGCATGTCCCTCCCTCGCTGTGTGTGTGTGTGTGGTCCTCCCTCGCTGTGTGTGTGTGCGTGTCCCTCCCTCGCTGTGTGGGTGTGTCTCCCCCTCGCTGTGTGTGTGTGTGTGGTCCTCCCTCGCTGTGTGTGTGTGCGTGTCCCTCCCTCGCTGTGTGTGTGTGTCCCTCCCTCGCTGTGTGTGTGTGTGTCCCTCCCTCGCTGTGTGTGTGTGTCCCTCCCTCGCTGTGTGTGTGTGTGTCCCTCCCTCGCTGTGTGTGTGTGTGTCCCTCCCTCGCTGTGTGTGTGTGTCCTTCCCTCGCTTTGTGTGTGTGTGTGTCCCTCCCTCGCTGTGTGTGTGTACGTGCCCCCCTCACTGTATCTGTGTGTGAGTGTTCGTCCCTCCCTCGCTGTGTGTGTGTGTGTGTGTGTGTGTCCCTCCCTCGCTGTGTGTGTGTGTGTGTCCCTCCCTCGCTGTGTGTGTGTGTGTGTGTCCCTCCCTCACTGTGTGTGTGTGTCCCTCCCTCGCTGTGTGTGTGTGTCCTTCCCTCACTGTGCGTGTGTGCGTGTCCCTCCCTCGTTGTGTGTGTGCACTTGTCCCTCCCTCGCTGTGTGTGTGTGTGTGTCCCTCCCTCGCTGTGTGTGTGTGTCCCTCCCTCGCTGTCTGTGTGTGTCCCTCCCTCGCTGTGTGTGTGTGTCCTTCCCTCACTGTGCGTGTGTGCGTGTTCCTCCCTCGCTGTCTGTGTGTGTCCCTCCCTCGCTGTGTGTGTGTGTCCTTCCCTCACTGTGCGTGTGTGCGTGTCCCTCCCTCGCTGTGTGTGTGCGCATGTCCCTCCCTCGCTGTGTGTGTGTGTGTGTGGTCCTCCCTCGCTGTGTGTGTGTGCGTGTCCCTCCCTCGCTGTGTGGGTGTGTCTCCCCCTCGCTGTGTGTGTGTGTGTGGTCCTCCCTCGCTGTGTGTGTGTGCGTGTCCCTCCCTCGCTGTGTGTGTGTGTCCCTCCCTCGCTGTGTGTGTGTGTCCCTCCCTCACTGTGTGTGTGTGTGTCCCTCCCTCACTGTGTGTGTGTGTCCCTCCCTCGCTGTGTGTGTGTTTGTGTGTCCCTCCCTCGCTGTGTGTGTGTGTGTGTCCCTCCCTCGCTGTGTGTGTGTGTCCTCCCTCGCTGTGTGTGTGTGTGTGTGTGTCCCTCCCTCGCTGTGAGTGTGTGTGTCCCTCCCTCGCTGTGAGTGTGTGTGTCCCTCCCTCACTGTGTGTGTGTGTGTGTGTGTGTGTCCCTCCCTCGCTGTGTGTGTGTGTCCCTCCCTCGCTGTGTGTGTGTGTCCCTCCCTCGCTCTGTGTGTGTGTCCCTCCCTCACTGTGTGTGTGTGTGTGTGTGTGTGTGTGTCCCTCCCTCGCTCTGTGTGTGTCCCTCCCTCGCTCTGTGTGTGTGTGTCTCCCCCTCACTGTGTGTGTGTGTGTCACCCCCTCGCTGTGTGTGTGTGTCTCCCCCTCGCTGTGTGTGCGTGTCGCTCACTCGCTGTGTGTGTGTGTGTCCCTCCCTCGCTGTGTGTGTGTGTGTCCCTCCCTCGCTGTGTGTGTGTGTCCCTCCCTCACTGTGTGTGTGTGTGTGTGTGTGTCCCTCCCTCACTGTGTGTGTGTGTGTGTGTGTGTCCCTCCCTCACTGTGTGTGTGTGTGTCCCTCCCTCACTGTGTGTGTGTGTGTGTGTGTGTCCCTCCCTCGCTGTGTGTGTGTGTCCCTCCCTCGCTGTGTGTGTGTGTCCCTCCCTCGCTCTGTGTGTGTGTCCCTCCCTCACTGTGTGTGTGTGTGTGTGTGTGTGTCCCTCCCTCGCTCTGTGTGTGTCCCTCCCTCGCTCTGTGTGTGTGTGTCTCCCCCTCACTGTGTGTGTGTGTGTCTCCCCCTCGCTGTGTGTGTGTGTCTCCCCCTCGCTGTGTGTGTGTGTGTGTCTCCCCCTCGCTGTGTGTGTGTGTCTCCCCCTCGCTGTGTGTGTGTGTCCCTCCCTCGCTGTGTGTGTGTGTCCCTCCCTCGCTGTGTGTGTGTGCGTGTCCCTCCCTCGCTGTGTGGGTGTGTCTCCCCCTCGCTGTGTGTGTGTGTGTGGTCCTCCCTCGCTGTGTGTGTGGGCGTGTCCCTCCCTCGCTGTGTGTGTGTGTCCCTCCCTCGCTGTGTGTGTGTGTCCCTCCCTCACTGTGTGTGTGTGTGTCCCTCCCTCACTGTGTGTGTTTGTCCCTCCCTCGCTGTGTGTGTGTGTGTGTGTCCTTCCCTCGCTGTGTGTGTGTGTGTGTCCCTCCCTCGCTGTGTGTGTGTGTGTCCCTCCCTCGCTGTATGTGTCTGTGTGTCCCTCCCTCGCTGTGTGTGCGTGTCCCTCCCTCGCTGTGTGTGTGTGTCCCTCCCTCGCTGTGTGTGTGTCCCTCCCTCGCTGTGTGTGCGTGTCCCTCCCTCACTGTGTGTGTGTGTGTCCCTCCCTCGCTGTGTGTGTGTCCCTCCCTCGCTGTGTGTGTGTGTCCCTCCCTCGCTGTGTGTGTGTGTCCCTCCCTCGCTGTGTGTGTGTGTGTCCCTCCCTCGCTGTGTGTGTGTGTGTGTCCCTCCCTCGCTGTGTGTGTGTGTGTCCCTCCCTCGCTGTGTGTGTGTGTCCCTCCCTCGCTGTGTGTGTGTGTCCTTCCCTCACTGTGTGTGTGTGCGTGTCCGTCCCTCGCTGTGTGTGTGCGCATGTCCCTCCCTCGCTGTGTGTGTGTGTGTGGTCATCCCTCGCTGTGTGTGTGTGCGTGTCCCTCCCTCGCTGTGTGGGTGTGTCTCCCCCTCGCTGTGTGTGTGTGTGTGGTCCTCGCTCGCTGTGTGTGTGTGCGTGTCCCTCCCTCGCTGTGTGTGTGTGTCCCTCCCTCGCTGTGTGTGTGTGTGTCCCTCCCTCGCTGTGTGTGTCCCTCCCTCGCTCTGTGTGTGTGTGTCCCTCCCTCGCTGTGTGTGTGTGTGTCCCTCCCTCGCTGTGTGTGTGTCCTTCCCTCGCTTTGTGTGTGTGTGTGTCCCTCCCTCGCTGTGTGTGTGTACGTGCCCCCCCTCACTGTATCTGTGTGTGAGTGTTCGTCCCTCCCTCGCTGTGTGTGTGTGTGTGTGTGTGTGTGTCCCTCCCTCGCTGTGTGTGTGTGTGTGTCCCTCCCTCGCTGTGTGTGTGTGTGTGTGTCCCTCCCTCACTGTGTGTGTGTGTCCCTCCCTCGCTGTGTGTGTGTGTCCTTCCCTCACTGTGCGTGTGTGCGTGTCCCTCCCTCGCTGTGTGTATGCGCATGTCCCTCCCTCGCTGTGTGTGTGTGTGTGTCCCTCCCTCGCTGTGTGTGTGTGTCCTTCCCTCACTGTGCGTGTGTGCGTGTCCCTCCCTCGCTGTCTGTGTGTGTCCCTCCCTCGCTGTGTGTGTGTGTCCTTCCCTCACTGTGCGTGTGTGCGTGTCCCTCCCTCGCTGTGTGTGTGCGCATGTCCCTCCCTCGCTGTGTGTGTGTGTGTGTGGTCCTCCCTCGCTGTGTGTGTGTGCGTGTCCCTCCCTCGCTGTGTGGGTGTGTCTCCCCCTCGCTGTGTGTGTGTGTGTGGTCCTCCCTCGCTGTGTGTGTGTGCGCGTCCCTCCCTCGCTGTGTGTGTGTGTCCCTCCCTCGCTGTGCGTGTGTGTCCCTCCCTCACTGTGTGTGTGTGTGTCCCTCCCTCACTGTGTGTGTGTCCCTCCCTCGCTGTGTGTGTGTGTGTGTGTCCCTCCCTCGCTGTGTGTGTGTGTGTGTGTCCCTCCCTCGCTGTGTGTGTGAGTCCCTCCCTCGCTGTGTGTGTGTGTCCCTCCCTCGCTGTGTGTGTGTGTCCCTCCCTCGCTGTGTGTGTGTGTGTCCCTCCCTCGCTGTGTGTGTGTGTGTGTCCCTCCCTCGCTGTGTGTGTGCGTGTCCCTCCCTCGCTATGTGTGTGTGTCCCTCCCTCGCTGTGTGTGTGTGTCCCTCCCTCGCTGTGTGTGCGTGTCCCTCCCTCACTGTGTGTGTGTGTGTCCCTCCCTCGCTGTGTGTGTGTGTCCCTCCCTCGCTGTGTGTGTGTGTCCCTCCCTCGCTGTGTGTATGTGTGTGCGTCCCTCCCTCGCTGTGTGTGTGTGTGTGTGTCCTTCCCTCGCTGTGTGTGTGTGTGTGTGTGTCCCTCCCTCGCTGTGTGTGTGTGTGTTTGTCCCTCCCTCGCTGTGTGTGTGTGTCCCTCCCTCGCTGTGTGTGTGTGTCCCTCCCTCGCTGTGTGTGTGTGTCCCTCCCTCGCTGTGTGTGTGTGTCCTTCCCTCACTGTGTGTGTGTGCGTGTCCCTCCCTCGCTGTGTGTGTGCGCATGTCCCTCCCTCGCTGTGTGTGTGTGTGTGGTCCTCCCTCGCAGTGTGTGTGTGCGTGTCCCTCCCTCGCTGTGTGGGTGTGTCTCCCCCTCGCTGTGTGTGTGTGTGTGGTCCTCCCTCGCTGTGTGCGCATGTCCCTCACTCGCTGTGTGTGTGTGTGTGGTCCTCCCTCACTGTGTGTGTGTGTGTCCCTCCCTCGCTGTGTGTGTGTGTGTGTGTGTGTCCCTCCCTCGCTGTGTGTGTGTGTCCCTCCCTCGCTGTGTGTGTGTGTGTGTCCCTCCCTCGCTGTGTGTGTGTGTGTGTGTGTGTT
Organism: Chiloscyllium plagiosum; assembly: GCF_037043375.1. Lineage (NCBI taxonomy): Eukaryota > Metazoa > Chordata > Chondrichthyes > Orectolobiformes > Hemiscylliidae > Chiloscyllium > Chiloscyllium plagiosum. The sequence goes on from NW_028270183.1 coordinate 90,477,120, forward strand.
CCTCCCTCGCTGTGTGTGTGTGTGTGTCCCTCCCTCGCTGTGTGTGTGTGTCCCTCCCTCGCTGTGTGTGTGTGTCCCTCCCTCGCTGTGTGTGTGTGTCCTTCCCTCACTGTGTGTGTGTGCGTGTCCGTCCCTCGCTGTGTGTGTGCGCATGTCCCTCCATCGCTGTGTGTGTGTGTGTGTGGTCCTCCCTCGCTTTGTGTGTGTGCGTGTCCCTCCCTCGCTGTGTGGGTGTGTCTCCCCCTCGCTGTGTGTGTGTGTGTGGTCCTCCCTCGCTGTGTGTGTGTGCGTGTCCCTCCCTCGCTGTGTGTGTGTGTCCCTCCCTCGCTGTGTGTGTGTGTGTCCCTCCCTCGCTGTGTGTGTGTGTCCCTCCCTCGCTGTGTGTGTGTGTGTCCCTCCCTCGCTGTGTGTGTGTGTGTCCCTCCCTCGCTGTGTGTGTGTGTCCTTCCCTCGCTTTGTGTGTGTGTGTGTCCCTCCCTCGCTGTGTGTGTGTACGTGCCCCCCCTCACTGTTTCTGTGTGTAAGTGTTCGTCCCTCCCTCGCTGTGTGTGTGTGTGTGTGTGTGTGTGTCCCTCCATCGCTGTGTGTGTGTGTGTGTCCCTCCCTCGCTGTGTGTGTGTGTGTGTGTGTCCCTCCCTCACTGTGTGTGTGTGTCCCTCCCTCGCTGTGTGTGTGTGTCCTTCCCTCACTGTGCGTGTGTGCGTGTCCCTCCCTCGCTGTGTGTGTGCGCATGTCCCTCCCTCGCTGTGTGTGTGTGTGTGTCCCTCCCTCGCTGTGTGTGTGTGTCCCTCCCTCGCTGTCTGTGTGTGTCCCTCCCTCGCTGTGTGTGTGTGTCCTTCCCTCACTGTGCGTGTGTGCGTGTCCCTCCCTCGCTGTCTGTGTGTGTCCCTCCCTCGCTGTGTGTGTGTGTCCTTCCCTCACTGTGCGTGTGTGCGTGTCCCTCCCTCGCTGTGTGTGTGCGCATGTCCCTCCCTCGTTGTGTGTGTGTGTGTGTGTGGTCCTCCCTCGCTGTGTGTGTGTGCGTGTCCCTCCCTCGCTGTGTGGGTGTGTCTCCCCCTCGCTGTGTGTGTGTGTGTGGTCCTCCCTCGCTGTGTGTGTGTGCGTGTCCCTCCCTCGCTGTGTGTGTGTGTCCCTCCCTCGCTGTGTGTGTGTGTCCCTCCCTCGCTGTGTGTGTGTGTGTCCCTCCCTCACTGTGTGTGTGTGTGTCCCTCCCTCACTGTGTGTGTGTCCCTCCCTCGCTGTGTGTGTGTGTGTGTGTCCCTCCCTCGCTGTGTGTGTGTGTGTGTGTCCCTCCCTCGCTGTGTGTGTGAGTCCCTCCCTCGCTGTGTGTGTGTGTCCCTCCCTCGCTGTGTGTGTGTGTCCCTCCCTCGCTGTGTGTGTGTGTGTCCCTCCCTCGCTGTGTGTGTGTGTGTGTCCCTCCCTCGCTGTGTGTGTGCGTGTCCCTCCCTCGCTATGTGTGTGTGTCCCTCCCTCGCTGTGTGTGTGTGTCCCTCCCTCGCTGTGTGTGCGTGTCCCTCCCTCACTGTGTGTGTGTGTGTCCCTCCCTCGCTGTGTGTGTGTGTCCCTCCCTCGCTGTGTGTGTGTGTCCCTCCCTCGCTGTGTGTATGTGTGTGCGTCCCTCCCTCGCTGTGTGTGTGTGTGTGTGTCCTTCCCTCGCTGTGTGTGTGTGTGTGTGTGTCCCTCCCTCGCTGTGTGTGTGTGTGTTTGTCCCTCCCTCGCTGTGTGTGTGTGTCCCTCCCTCGCTGTGTGTGTGTGTCCCTCCCTCGCTGTGTGTGTGTGTCCCTCCCTCGCTGTGTGTGTGTGTCCTTCCCTCACTGTGTGTGTGTGCGTGTCCCTCCCTCGCTGTGTGTGTGCGCATGTCCCTCCCTCGCTGTGTGTGTGTGTGTGGTCCTCCCTCGCAGTGTGTGTGTGCGTGTCCCTCCCTCGCTGTGTGGGTGTGTCTCCCCCTCGCTGTGTGTGTGTGTGTGGTCCTCCCTCGCTGTGTGCGCATGTCCCTCACTCGCTGTGTGTGTGTGTGTGGTCCTCCCTCACTGTGTGTGTGTGTGTCCCTCCCTCGCTGTGTGTGTGTGTGTGTGTGTGTCCCTCCCTCGCTGTGTGTGTGTGTCCCTCCCTCGCTGTGTGTGTGTGTGTGTCCCTCCCTCGCTGTGTGTGTGTGTGTGTGTGTGTTCCTCCCTCGCTGTGTGTGTGTGTGTGTCCCTCCCTCGCTGTGTGTGTGTGTCCCTCCCTCGCTGTGTGTGTGTGTCCCTCCCTCGCTGTGTGTGTGTGTCCTTCCCTCACTGTGTGTGTGTGCGTGTCCGTCCCTCGCTGTGTGTGTGCGCATGTCCCTCCATCGCTGTGTGTGTGTGTGTGTGGTCCTCCCTCGCTTTGTGTGTGTGCGTGTCCCTCCCTCGCTGTGTGGGTGTGTCTCCCCCTCGCTGTGTGTGTGTGTGTGGTCCTCCCTCGCTGTGTGTGTGTGCGTGTCCCTCCCTCGCTGTGTGTGTGTGTCCCTCCCTCGCTGTGTGTGTGTGTGTCCCTCCCTCGCTGTGTGTGTGTGTCCCTCCCTCGCTGTGTGTGTGTGTGTCCCTCCCTCGCTGTGTGTGTGTGTGTCCCTCCCTCGCTGTGTGTGTGTGTCCTTCCCTCGCTTTGTGTGTGTGTGTGTCCCTCCCTCGCTGTGTGTGTGTACGTGCCCCCCCTCACTGTTTCTGTGTGTAAGTGTTCGTCCCTCCCTCGCTGTGTGTGTGTGTGTGTGTGTGTGTGTCCCTCCATCGCTGTGTGTGTGTGTGTGTCCCTCCCTCGCTGTGTGTGTGTGTGTGTGTGTCCCTCCCTCACTGTGTGTGTGTGTCCCTCCCTCGCTGTGTGTGTGTGTCCTTCCCTCACTGTGCGTGTGTGCGTGTCCCTCCCTCGCTGTGTGTGTGCGCATGTCCCTCCCTCGCTGTGTGTGTGTGTGTGTCCCTCCCTCGCTGTGTGTGTGTGTCCCTCCCTCGCTGTCTGTGTGTGTCCCTCCCTCGCTGTGTGTGTGTGTCCTTCCCTCACTGTGCGTGTGTGCGTGTCCCTCCCTCGCTGTCTGTGTGTGTCCCTCCCTCGCTGTGTGTGTGTGTCCTTCCCTCACTGTGCGTGTGTGCGTGTCCCTCCCTCGCTGTGTGTGTGCGCATGTCCCTCCCTCGTTGTGTGTGTGTGTGTGTGTGGTCCTCCCTCGCTGTGTGTGTGTGCGTGTCCCTCCCTCGCTGTGTGGGTGTGTCTCCCCCTCGCTGTGTGTGTGTGTGTGGTCCTCCCTCGCTGTGTGTGTGTGCGTGTCCCTCCCTCGCTGTGTGTGTGTGTCCCTCCCTCGCTGTGTGTGTGTGTCCCTCCCTCGCTGTGTGTGTGTGTGTCCCTCCCTCACTGTGTGTGTGTGTCCCTCCCTCGCTGTGTGTGTGTGTGTGTCCCTCCCTCGCTGTGTGTGTGTGTGTGTCCCTCCCTCGCTGTGTGTGTGTGTCCCTCCCTCGCTGTGTGTGTGTGTGTGTGTGTCCCTCCCTCGCTGTGAGTGTGTGTGTCCCTCCCTCGCTGTGAGTGTGTGTGTCCCTCCCTCGCTGTGTGCGTGCGTGTCGCTCCCTCGCTGTGTGTGTGTGTGTGTGTCCCTCCCTCGCTGTGTGTGTGTGTCCCTCCCTCGCTGTGTGTGCGTGTCGCTCCCTCGCTGTGTGTGTTTGTGTCCCTCCCTCGCTGTGTGTGTGTGTGTCCCTCCCTCGCTGTGTGTGTGTGTGTCCATCCCTCGCTGTGTGTGTGTGTGTCCCTCCCTCACTGTGTGTGTGTGTGTGTGTGTGTCCCTCCCTCACTGTGTGTGTGTGTGTGTGTGTGTCCCTCCCTCACTGTGTGTGTGTGTGTCCCTCCCTCACTGTGTGTGTGTGTATGTGTGTGTGTGTGTGTCTCTCCCTCGCTGTGTGTGTGTGTCCCTCCCTCGCTGTGTGTGTGTGTCCCTCCCTCGCTCTGTGTGTGTGTCCCTCCCTCACTGTGTGTGTGTGTGTGTGTGTGTGTGTCCCTCCCTCGCTCTGTGTGTGTCCCTCCCTCGCTCTGTGTGTGTGTGTCTCCCCCTCACTGTGTGTGTGTGTGTCTCCCCCTCGCTGTGTGTGTGTGTCTCCCCCTCGCTGTGTGTGTGTGTGTCTCCCCCTCGCTGTGTGTGTGTGTCTCCCCCTCGCTGTGTGTGTGTGTCCCTCCCTCGCTGTGTGTGTGTGTCCCTCCCGCGCTGTGTGTGTGTGTCCCTCCCTCGCTGTGTGTGTGTGTCCGTCCCTCGTTGTGTGTGTGTGTCTCCCCCTCGCTGTGTGTGTGTGTCTCCCCCTCGCTGTGTGTGTGTGTCCCTCCCTCGCTGTGTGTGTGTGCCGCTCCCTCGCTGTGTATGTGTGTGTGTGTGTGTGTGTGTCCCTCCCTCGCTGTGTGTGTGTGTGTGTGTGTCCCTCCCTCGCTGTGTGTGTGTGTGTGTCCCTCCCTCGCTGTGTGTGTGTGTGTGTCCCTCCCTCGCTGTGTGTGTGTGCGTGTGTCCCTCCCTCGCTGTGTATGTGTGTCCCTCCCTCGCTGTGTGTGTGTGTCCCTCCCTCACTGTGTGTGTGTGTCCCTCCCTCACTGTGTGTGTGTGTCCCTCCCTCGCTGTGTGTGTGTGTCCCTCCCTCACTGTGTGTGTGTGTGTGTGTCCCTCCCTCACTGTGAGTGTGTGTGTGTGTGTGTCCCTCCCACACTGTGTGTGTGTGTGTCCCTCCCTCGCTATGTGTGTGTGTCCCTCCCTCACTGTGTGTGTGTGTGTGTGTGTCCCTCCCTCACTGTGTGTGTGTGTGTGTCCCTCCCTCGCTATGTGTGTGTGTCCCTCCCTCGCTGTGTGTGTGTGTGTGTGTGTGTCCCTCCCTCGCTCTGTGTGTGTGTCCCTCCATCACTGTGTGTGTGTGTGTGTCCCTCCCTCACTGTGTGTGTGTGTGTCCCTCCCTCGCTGTGTGTGTGTGTCCCTCCCTCACTGTGTGTGTGTGTCCCTCCCTCGCTGTGTATGCGTGTGTCCCTCCCTCGCTGTGTGTGTGTGTCTCCCCCTCGCTGTGTGTGTGTGTCCCTCCCTCACTGTGTGTGTGTGTCCCTCCCTCGCTGTGTGTGCGTGTGTCCCTCCCTCGCTGTGTGTGTGTGTCCCTCCCTCGTTCTGTGTGTGTGTCCCTCCCTCGCTGTGTGTGTGTGTGAGTGTGTCCCTCCCTCGCTGTGTGTGTGTGTCCCTCCCTCGCTGTGTGTGTGTGCCCCTCCATCGCTGTGTGTGTGTGTGTGTGTTCCTCCCTCACTGTGTGTGTGTGCGTGTGTCCCTCCCTCGCTGTGTGTGTGTGTGTCCCTCCCTCGCTGTGTGTGTGTGTCCCTCCCTCGCTCTGTGTGTGTGTGTCCCTCCCTCGCTGTGTGTGTGTGTCCCTCCCTCGCTGTGTGTGTGTGTGCGTGTCCCTCCCTCGCTGTGTGTGTGTGTGTGTGTCCCTCCCTCACTGTGTGTGCGTGTGTCCCTCCCTCACTGTGTGTGTGTGTGTCCCTCCCTCGCTGTGTGTGTGTGTGTGTGTCCCTCCCTCGCTGTGTGTGTGTGTGTCCCTCCCTCGCTGTGAGTGTGTGTCCCTCCCTCGCTCTGTGTGTGTGTCCTTCCCTCACTGTGTGTGTGTGTGTGTCCCTCCCTCGCTGTGTGTCCCTCCCTCGCTGTGTGTGTATGTGTGTCCCTCCCTCGCTGTGTGTGTGTGTCCCTCCCTCGCTGTGTGTGTGTGTCCTTCCCTCGCTGTGTGTGTGTGTGTGTCCCTCCCTCGCTGTGTGTGTGTGTGTCCCTCCCTCGCTGTGTGTGTGTGTGTCCCTCCCTCGCTGTATGTGTGTGTGTGTCCCTCCCTCGCTGTGTGGGTGTGTCTCCCCCTCGCTGTGTGTGTGTGTGTGGTCCTCCCTCGCTGTGTGTGTGTGCGTGTCCCTCCCGCGCTGTGTGTGTGTGTCCATCCCTCGCTGTGTGTGTGTGTCCCTCCCTCACTGTGTGTGTGTGTGTCCCTCCCTCACTGTGTGTGTGTGTCCCTCCCTCGCTGTGTGTGTGTGTGTGTGTGTCCCTCCCTCGCTGTGTGTGTGTGTGTGTCCCTCCCTCGCTGTGTGTGTGTGTCCCTCCCTCGCTGTTTGTGTGTGTCCCTCCCTCGCTGTGTGTGTGTGTGTCCCTATCTCGCTGTATGTGTGTGTGTGTCCCTCCCTCGCTGTGTGTGCGTGTCCCTCCCTCGCTGTGTGTGTGTGTCCCTCCCTCGCTGTGTGTGTGTCCCTCCCACGCTGTGTGTGCGTGTCCCTCCCTCACTGTGTGTGTGTGTGTCCCTCCCTCGCTGTGTGTGTGTCCCTCCCTCGCTGTGTGTGTGTGTCCCTCCCTCGCTGTGTGTGTGTGTGTGTGTCCCTCCCTCGCTGTGTGTGTGTGTGTGTGTGTCCCTCCCTCGCTGTGTGTGTGCCCCTCCCTCGCTGTGTGTGTGTGTGTGTGTGTTCCTCCCTCACTGTGTGTGTGTGCGTGTGTCCCTCCCTCGCTGTGTGTGTGTGTGTGTCCCTCCCTCGCTGTGTGTGTGTGTCCCTCCCTCGCTCTGTGTGTGTGTGTCCCTCCCTCGCTGTGTGTGTGTGTGTCTCTCCCTCGCTGTGTGTGTGTGCGTGTCCCTCCCTCGCTGTGTGTGTGTGTGTGTCCCTCCCTCACTGTGTGTGTGTGTGTCCCTCTCTCACTGTGTGTGTGTGTGTCCCTCCCTCGCTGTGTGTGTGTGTCCCTCCCTCGCTGTGTGTGTGTGTGTGTGTCCCTCCCTCGCTGTGTGTGTGTGTCCCTCCATCGCTGTGTGTGTGTGTCCCTCCCTCGCTGTGTGTGTGTGTGTGTCCCTCCCTCGCTGTGTGTGTGTGTGTGTCCCTCCCTCACTGTGTGTGTGTGTGTGTCCCTCCCTCACTGTGTGTGTGTGTGTATCCCTCCCTCGCTGTGTGTGTGTGTGTCCCTCCCTCGCTGTGTGTGTGTGTCCCTCCCTCGCTGTGTGTGTGTGTCCCTCCCTCGCTGTGTGTGTGTGTGTCCCTCCCTCGCTGTGTGTGTGTGTGTCCCTCCCTCGCTCTGTGTGTGTGTGTGTCCCTCCCTCGCTCTGTGTGTGTGTCCCTCGCTCGCTGTGTGTGTGTGTCCCTCCCTCGCTGTGTGTGTGTGTGTCCCTCCCTCGCTGTGTGTGTGTGTGTGTGTGTGTCCCTCCCTCGCTGTGTGTGTGTGTGCGTGTCCCTCCCTCGCTGTGTGTGTGTGTGTCCCTCCCTCGCTGTGTGTGTGTGTGTCCCTCCCTCGCTGTGTGTGTGTGTCCCTCCCTCGCTGTGTGTGTGTGTCCTTCCCTCACTGTGTGTGTGTGTGTGTGTGTCCCTCCCTCGCTGTGTGTCCCTCCCTCGCTGTGTGTGTATGTGTATCCCTCCCTCGCTGTGTGTGTGTGTCCCTCCCTCGCTGTGTGTGTGTGTCCCTCCCTCGCTGTGTGTGTGTGTGTCCTTCCCTCACTGTGCGTGTGTGCGTGTCCCTCCCTCGCTGTGTGTGTGCGCATGTCCCTCCCTCGCTGTGTGTGTGTGTGTGGTCCTCCCTCGCTGTGTGTGTGTGCGTGTCCCTCCCTCGCTGTGTGTGTGTGTCCCTCCCTCGCTGTGTGTGTGTGTCCCTCCCTCACTGTGTGTGTGTGTGTCCCTCCCTCACTGTGTGTGTGTGTCCCTCCCTCGCTGTGTGTGTGTGTGTGTGTCCCTCCCTCGCTGTGTGTGTGTGTGTGTCCCTCCCTCGCTGTGTGTGTGTGTCCCTCCCTCGCTGTGTGTGTGTCCCTCCCTCGCTGTGTGTGTGTGTGTCCCTCCCTCGCTGTATGTGTGTGTGTGTCCCTCCCTCGCTGTGTCTGCGTGTCCCTCCCTCGCTGTGTGTGTGTGTCCCTCCCTCGCTGTGTGTGTGTCCCTCCCTCGCTGTGTGTGCGTGTCCCTCCCTCACTGTGTGTGTGTGTGTCCCTCCCTCGCTGTGTGTGTGTCCCTCCCTCGCTGTGTGTGTGTGTCCCTCCCTCGCTGTGTGTGTGTGTCCCTCCCTCGCTGTGTGTGTGTGTGTGTGTCCCTCACTCGCTGTGTGTGTGTGTGTGTGTCCCTCCCTCGCTGTGTGTGTGTGTGTGTCCCTCCCTCGCTGTGTGTGTGTGTGCCTCCCTCGCTGTGTGTGTGTGTCCCTCCCTCGCTGTGTGTGTGTGTCCTTCCCTCACTGTGTGTGTGTGCGTGTCCGTCCCTCGCTGTGTGTGTGCGCATGTCCCTCCCTCGCTGTGTGTGTGTGTGTGGTCATCCCTCGCTGTGTGTGTGTGCGTGTCCCTCCCTCGCTGTGTGGGTGTGTCTCCCCCTCGCTGTGTGTGTGTGTGTGGTCCTCCCTCGCTGTGTGTGTGTGCGTGTCCCTCCCTCGCTGTGTGTGTGTGCCCCTCCCTCGCTGTGTGTGTGTGTGTCCCTCCCTCGCTGTGTGTGTGTGTGTCCCTCCCTCGCTGTGTGTGTGTGTCCTTCCCTCGCTGTGTGTGTGTGTGTGTCCCTCCCTCGCTGTGTGTGTGTACGTGCCCCCCTCACTGTATCTGTGTGTGAGTGTTCGTCCCTCCCTCGCTGTGTGTGTGTGTGTGTGTGTGTGTGTCCCTCCCTCGCTGTGTGTGTGTGTCCCTCCCTCGCTGTGTGTGTGTGTGTCCTTCCCTCACTGTGTGTGTGTGTGTGTGTGTCCCTCCCTCGCTGTGTGTCCCTCCCTCGCTGTGTGTGTATGTGTGTCCCTCCCTCGCTGTGTGTGTGTGTCCCTCCCTCGCTGTGTGTGTGTGTCCCTCCCTCGCTGTGTGTGTGTGTCCTTCCCTCACTGTGCGTGTGTGCGTGTCCCTCCCTCGCTGTGTGTGTGCGCATGTCCCTCCCTCGCTGTGTGTGTGTGTGTGGTCCTCCCTCGCTGTGTGTGTGTGCGTGTCCCTCCCTCGCTGTGTGTGTGTGTCCCTCCCTCACTGTGTGTGTGTGTGTCCCTCCCTCACTGTGTGTGTGTGTCCCTCCCTCGCTGTGTGTGTGTGTGTGTGTCCCTCCCTCGCTGTGTGTGTGTGTGTGTCCCTCCCTCGCTGTGTGTGTGTGTCCCTCCCTCGCTGTGTGTGTGTCCCTCCCTCGCTGTGTGTGTGTGTGTCCCTCCCTCGCTGTATGTGTGTGTGTGTCCCTCCCTCGCTGTGTGTGCGTGTCCCTCCCTCGCTGTGTGTGTGTGTCCCTCCCTCGCTGTGTGTGTGTGTCCCTCCCTCGCTGTGTGTGTGTCCCTCCCTCGCTGTGTGTGCGTGTCCCTCCCTCACTGTGTGTGTGTCCCTCCCTCGCTGTGTGTGCGTGTCCCTCCCTCACTGTGTGTGTGCGTGTCCCTCCCTCGCTGTGTGTGTGTGTCCCTCCCTCGCTGTGTGTGTGTCCCTCCCTCGCTGTGTGTGCGTGTCCCTCCCTCACTGTGTGTGTGTGTGTCCCTCCCTCGCTGTGTGTGTGTCCCTCCCTCGCTATGTGTGTGTATCCCTCCCTCGCTGTGTGTGTGTGTCCCTCCCTCGCTGTGTGTGTGTGTGTGTGTCCCTCCCTCGCTGTGTGTGTGTGTGTGTCCCTCCCTCGCTGTGTGTGTGTGTCCCTCCCTCGCTGTGTGTGTGTGTCCTTCCCTCACTGTGTGTGTGTGCGTGTCCGTCCCTCGCTGTGTGTGTGCGCATGTCCCTCCCTCGCTGTGTGTGTGTGTGTGGTCATCCCTCGCTGTGTGTGTGTGCGTGTCCCTCCCTCGCTGTGTGGGTGTGTCTCCCCCTCGCTGTGTGTGTGTGTGTGGTCCTCCCTCGCTGTGTGTGTGTGCGTGTCCCTCCCTCGCTGTGTGTGTGTGTCCCTCCCTCGCTGTGTGTGTGTGTGTCCCTCCCTCGCTGTGTGTGTGTGTGTCCCTCCCTCGCTGTGTGTGTGTGTCCTTCCCTTGCTTTGTGTGTGTGTGTGTCCCTCCCTCGCTGTGTGTGTGTACGTGCCCCCCCTCACTGTATCTGTGTGTGAGTGTTCGTCCCTCCCTCGCTGTGTGTGTGTGTGTGTGTGTGTGTGTCCCTCCCTCGCTGTGTGTGTGTGTGTGTCCCTCCCTCGCTGTGTGTGTGTTTGTGTGTCCCTCCCTCACTGTGTGTGTGTGTCCCTCCCTCGCTGTGTGTGTGTGTCCTTCCCTCACTGTGCGTGTGTGCGTGTCCCTCCCTCGCTGTGTGTGTGTGTCCCTCCCTCGCTGTGTGTGTGTGTCCCTCCCTCGCTGTGTGTGTGTGTCCCTCCCTCGCTGTCTGTGTGTGTCCCTCCCTCGCTGTGTGTGTGTGTCCTTCCCTCACTGTGCGTGTGTGCGTGTCCCTCCCTCGCTGTCTGTGTGTGTCCCTCCCTCGCTGTGTGTGTGTGTCCTTCCCTCACTGTGCGTGTGTGCGTGTCCCTCCCTCGCTGTGTGTGTGCGCATGTCCCTCCCTCGCTGTGTGTGTGTGTGTGTGGTCCTCCCTCGCTGTGTGTGTGTGCGTGTCCCTCCCTCGCTGTGTGGGTGTGTCTCCCCCTCGCTGTGTGTGTGTGTGTGGTCCTCCCTCCCTGTGTGTGTGTGCGCGTCCCTCACTCGCTGTGTGTGTGTGTCCCTCCCTCGCTGTGCGTGTGTGTCCCTCCCTCACTGTGTGTGTGTGTGTCCCTCCCTCACTGTGTGTGTGTGTCCCTCCCTCGCTGTGTGTGTGTGTGTGTGTGTGTGTCCCTCCCTCGCTGTGTGTGTGTGTGTGTCCCTCCCTCGCTGTGTGTGTGTGTCCCTCCCTCGCTGTGTGTGTGTGTGTCCCTCCCTCGCTGTGTGTGTGTGTGTGTCCCTCCCTCGCTGTATGTGCGTGTCCCTCCCTCGCTATGTGTGTGTGTCCCTCCCTCGCTGTGTGTGTGTGTCCCTCCCTCGCTGTGTGTGCGTGTCCCTCCCTCACTGTGTGTGTGTGTGTCCCTCCCTCGCTGTGTGTGTGTGTGTGTCCCTCCCTCGCTGTGTGTGTGTGTCCCTCCCTCGCTGTGTGTATGTGTGTGCGTCCCTCCCTCGCTGTGTGTGTGTGTGTGTGTCCCTCCCTCGCTGTGTGTGTGTGTGTGTGTGTGTCCCTCCCTCGCTGTGTGTGTGTGTGTTTGTCCCTCCCTCGCTGTGTGTGTGTGTCCCTCCCTCGCTGTGTGTGTGTGTCCCTCCCTCGCTGTGTGTGTGTCCTTCCCTCACTGTGTGTGTGTGCGTGTCCCTCCCTCGCTGTGTGTGTGCGCATGTCCCTCCCTCGCTGTGTGTGTGTGTGTGTGGTCCTCCCTCGCTGTGTGTGTGTGCGTGTCCCTCCCTCGCTGTGTGGGTGTGTCTCCCCCTCGCTGTGTGTGTGTGTGTGGTCCTCCCTCGCTGTGTGCGCATGTTCCTCCCTCGCTGTGTGTGTGTGTGTGGTCCTCCCTCACTGTGTGTGTGTGTGTCCCTCCCTCGCTGTGTGTGTGTCCCTCCCTCGCTGTGTGTGTGTGTCCGTCCCTCGCTGTGTGTGTGTGTCCCTCCCTCGCTGTGTGTGTGTGTGTGTGTCCCTCCCTCGCTGTGTGTGTGTGTGTGTGTCCCTCCCTCGCTGTGTGTGTGTGTGTGTCCCTCCCTCGCTGTGTGTGTGTGTCCCTCCCTCGCTGTGTGTGTGTGTCCTTCCCTCACTGTGTGTGTGTGCGTGTCCGTCCCTCGCTGTGTGTGTGCGCATGTCCCTCCCTCGCTGTGTGTGTGTGTGTGGTCCTCCCTCGCTGTGTGTGTGTGGGTGTCCTTCCCTCGCTGTGTGGGTGTGTCTCCCCCTCGCTGTGTGTGTGTGTGTGGTCCTCCCTCGCTGTGTGTGTGTGCGTGTCCCTCCCTCGCTGTGTGTGTGTGTCCCTCCCTCGCTGTGTGTGTGTGTGTCCGTCCCTCGCTGTGTGTGTGTGTCCCTCCCTCGCTGTGTGTGTGTGTGTCCCTCCCTCGCTGTGTGTGTGTGTGTCCCTCCCTCGCTGTGTGTGTGTGTCCTTCCCTCGCTTTGTGTGTGTGTGTGTCCCTCCCTCGCTGTGTGTGTGTACGTGCCACCCCTCACTGTATCTGTGTGTGAGTGTTCGTCCCTCCCTCGCTGTGTGTGTGTGTGTGTGTGTGTGTCCCTCCCTCGCTGTGTGTGTGTGTGTGTCCCTCCCTCGCTGTGTGTGTGTGTGTGTCCCTCCCTCACTGTGTGTGTGTGTCCCTCCCTCGCTGTGTGTGTGTGTCCTTCCCTCACTGTGCGTGTGTGCGTGTCCCTCCCTCGCTGTGTGTGTGCGCATGTCCCTCCCTCGCTGTGTGTGTGTCTGTGTCCCTCCCTCGCTGTGTGTGTGTGTCCCTCCCTCGCTGTCTGTGTGTGTCCCTCCCTCGCTGTGTGTGTGTGTCCTTCCCTCACTGTGCGTGTGTGCGTGTCCCTCCCTCGCTGTCTGTGTGTGTCCCTCCCTCGCTGTGTGTGTGTGTCCTTCCCTCACTGTGCGTGTGTGCGTGTCCCTCCCTCGCTGTGTGTGTGCGCATGTCCCTCCCTCGCTGTGTGTGTGTGTGTGTGTGGTCCGCCCTCGCTGTGTGTGTGTGCGTGTCCCTCCCTCGCTGTGTGGGTGTGTCTCCCCCTCGCTGTGTGTGTGTGTGTGTGGTCCTCCCTCGCTGTGTGTGTGTGCGTGTCCCTCCCTCGCTGTGTGTGTGTGTCCCTCCCTCGTTGTGTGTGTGTGTCCCTCCCTCACTGTGTGTGTGTGTGTCCCTCCCTCACTGTGTGTGTGTGTCCCTCCCTCGCTGTGTGTGTGTGTGTGTGTCCCTCCCTCGCTGTGTGTGTGTGTGTGTCCCTCCCTCGCTGTGTGTGTGTTTCCATCCCTCGCTGTGTGTGTGTGTCCCTCCCTCGCTGTGTGTTTGTGTCCCTCCCTCGCTGTGTGTGTGTGTCCCTCCCTCGCTGTGTGTGTGTGTGTGTCCCTCCCTCGCTGTATGTGCGTGTCCCTCCCTCGCTATGTGTGTGTGTCCCTCCCTCGCTGTGTGTGTGTGTCCCTCCCTCGCTGTGTGTGCGTGTCCCTCCCTCACTGTGTGTGTGTGTGTCGCTCCCTCGCTGTGTGTTTGTGTCCCTCCCTCGCTGTGTGTGTGTGTCCCTCCCTCGCTGTGTGTATGTGTGTGCGTCCCTCCCTCGCTGTGTGTGTGTGTGTGTGTCCCTCCCTCGCTGTGTGTGTGTGTGTGTCCCTCCCTCGCTGTGTGTGTGTGTGTCCCTCCCTCGCTGTGTGTGTGTGTCCCTCCCTCGCTGTGTGTGTGTGTCCTTCCCTCACTGTGTGTGTGTGCGTGTCCCTCCCTCGCTGTGTGTGTGCGCATGTCCCTCCCTCGCTGTGTGTGTGTGTGTGGTCCTCCCTCGCTGTGTGTGTGTGCGTGTCCCTCCCTCGCTGTGTGGGTGTGTGTCCCCTTCGCTGTGTGTGTGTGTGTGGTCCTCCCTCGCTGTGTGTGTGCGTCCCTCCCTCGCTGTGTGTGTGTGTGTGTGTCACTCCCTCGCTGTGTGTGTGTGTGTGTGTCCCTCCCTCGCTGTGTGTGTGTGTGTGTGTCCCTCCCTCGCTGTGTGTGTGTGTGTCCCTCCCTCGCTGTGTGTGTGTGTCCCTCCCTCGCTGTGTGTGTGTGTCCTTCCCTCACTGTGTGTGTGTGCGTGTCCCTCCCTCGCTGTGTGTGTGCGCATGTCCCTCCCTCGCTGTGTGTGTGTGTTTGGTCCTCCCTCGCTCTGTGTGTGTGCGTGTCCCTCCCTCGCTGTGTGGGTGTGTCTCCCCCTCGCTGTGTGTGTGTGTGTGGTCCTCCCTCGCTGTGTGTGTGTGCGTGTCCCTCCCTCGCTGTGTGTGTGTGTCCCTCCCTCGCTGTGTGTGTGTGTCCCTCCCTCGCTGAGTGTGTGTGTGTCCCTCCCTCGCTGTGTGTGTGTGTGTCCCTCCCTCGCTGTGTGTGTGTGTCCCTCCCTCGCTGTGTGTGTGTGTCCCTCCCTCGCTGTGTGTGTGTGTGTGTGTGTCCCTCCCTCGCTGTGTGTGTGTGTGTGTGTCCCTCCCTCGCTGTGTGTGTGTGTGTCCCTCCCTCGCTGTGTGTGTGTGTCCCTCCCTCGCTGTGTGTGTGTGTCCCTCCCTCGCTGTGTGTGTGTGTCCTTCCCTCACTGTGTGTGTGTGCGTGTCCGTCCCTCGCTGTGTGTGTGCGCATGTCCCTCCCTCGCTGTGTGTGTGTGTGTGGTCCTCCCTCGCTGTGTGTGTGTGCGTGTCCCTCCCTCGCTGTGTGGGTGTGTCTCCCCCTCGCTGTGTGTGTGTGTGTGGTCCTCCCTCGCTGTGTGTGTGTGCGTGTCCCTCCCTCGCTGTGTGTGTGTGTCCCTCCCTCGCTGTGTGTGTGTGTGTCCCTCCCTCGCTGTGTGTGTGTGTCCCTCCCTCGCTGTGTGTGTGTGTGTCCCTCCCTCGCTGTGTGTGTGTGTGTCCCTCCCTCGCTGTGTGTGTGTGTCCTTCCCTCGCTTTGTGTGTGTGTGTGTCCCTCCCTCGCTGTGTGTGTGTACGTGCCCCCCTCACTGTATCTGTGTGTGAGTGTTCGTCCCTCCCTCGCTGTGTGTGTGTGTGTGTGTGTGTGTCCCTCCCTCGCTGTGTGTGTGTGTGTGTGTCCCTCCCTCGCTGTGTGTGTGTGTGTGTCCCTCCCTCACTGTGTGTGTGTGTCCCTCCCTCGCTGTGTGTGTGTGTCCTTCCCTCACTGTGCGTGTGTGCGTGTCCCTCCCTCGCTGTGTGTGTGCGCATGTCCCTCCCTCGCTGTGTGTGTGTGTGTGTCCCTCCCTCGCTGTGTGTGTGTGTCCCTCCCTCGCTGTCTGTGTGTGTCCCTCCCTCGCTGTGTGTGTGTGTCCTTCCCTCACTGTGCGTGTGTGCGTGTCCCTCCCTCGCTGTCTGTGTGTGTCCCTCCCTCGCTGTGTGTGTGTGTCCTTCCCTCACTGTGCGTGTGTGCGTGTCCCTCCCTCGCTGTGTGTGTGAGCATGTCCCTCCCTCGCTGTGTGTGTGTGTGTGTGTGGTCCTCCCTCGCTGTGTGTGTGTGCGTGTCCCTCCCTCGCTGTGTGGGTGTGTCTCCCCCTCGCTGTGTGTGTGTGTGTGGTCCTCCCTCGCTGTGTGTGTGTGCGTGTCCCTCCCTCGCTGTGTGTGTGTGTCCCTCCCTCGCTGTGTGTGTGTGTCCCTCCCTCACTGTGTGTGTGTGTGTCCCTCCCTCACTGTGTGTGTGTGTCCCTCCCTCGCTGTGTGTGTGTGTGTGTGTCCCTCCCTCGCTGTGTGTGTGTGTGTGTCCCTCCCTCGCTGTGTGTTTGTTTCCATCCCTCGCTGTGTGTGTGTGTCCCTCCCTCGCTGTGTGTTTGTGTCCCTCCCTCGCTGTGTGTGTGTGTGTCCCTCCCTCGCTGTGTGTGTGTGTGTGTGTCCCTCCCTCGCTGTATGTGCGTGTCCCTCCCTCGCTATGTGTGTGTGTCCCTCCCTCGCTGTGTGTGTGTGTCCCTCCCTCGCTGTGTGTGCGTGTCCCTCCCTCACTGTGTGTGTGTGTGTCGCTCCCTCGCTGTGTGTGTGTGTCCCTCCCTCGCTGTGTGTGTGTGTCCCTCCCTCGCTGTGTGTATGTGTGTGCGTCCCTCCCTCGCTGTGTGTGTGTGTGTGTGTCCCTCCCTCGCTGTGTGTGTGTGTGTGTCCCTCCCTCGCTGTGTGTGTGTGTGTCCCTCCCTCGCTGTGTGTGTGTGTCCCTCCCTCGCTGTGTGTGTGTGTCCTTCCCTCACTGTGTGTGTGTGCGTGTCCCTCCCTCGCTGTGTGTGTGCGCATGTCCCTCCCTCGCTGTGTGTGTGTGTGTGGTCCTCCCTCGCTGTGTGTGTGTGCGTGTCCCTCCCTCGCTGTGTGGGTGTGTCTCCCCCTCGCTGTGTGTGTGTGTGTGTGGTCCTCCCTCGCTGTGTGTGTGCGTCCCTCCCTCGCTGTGTGTGTGTGTGTGTGTCCCTCCCTCGCTGTGTGTGTGTGTGTGTGTCCCTCCCTCGCTGTGTGTGTGTGTGTGTGTCCCTCCCTCGCTGTGTGTGTGTGTGTCCCTCCCTCGCTGTGTGTGTGTGTCCCTCCCTCGCTGTGTGTGTGTGTCCTTCCCTCACTGTGTGTGTGTGCGTGTCCCTCCCTCGCTGTGTGTGTGCGCATGTCCCTCCCTCGCTGTGTGTGTGTGTTTGGTCCTCCCTCGCTCTGTGTGTGTGCGTGTCCCTCCCTCGCTGTGTGGGTGTGTCTCCCCCTCGCTGTGTGTGTGTGTGTGGTCCTCCCTCGCTGTGTGTGTGTGCGTGTCCCTCCCTCGCTGTGTGTGTGTCCCTCCCTCGCTGTGTGTGTGTGTCCCTCCCTCGCTGTGTGTGTGTGTGTCCCTCCCTCGCTGTGTGTGTGTGTGTCCCTCCCTCGCTGTGTGTGTGTGTGTCCCTCCCTCGCTGTGTGTGTGTGTGTCCCTCCCTCGCTGTGTGTGTGTGTGTGTGTGTGTCCCTCCCTCGCTGTGTGTGTGTGTGTGTGTGT
Organism: Chiloscyllium plagiosum; assembly: GCF_037043375.1. Lineage (NCBI taxonomy): Eukaryota > Metazoa > Chordata > Chondrichthyes > Orectolobiformes > Hemiscylliidae > Chiloscyllium > Chiloscyllium plagiosum. The sequence goes on from NW_028270183.1 coordinate 90,493,551, forward strand.
CCCTCCCTCGCTGTGTGTGTGTGTGTGTGTGTGTCCCTCCCTCGCTGTGTGTGTGTGTGTGTGTGTCCCTCCCTAGCTGTGTGTGCGCATGTCCCTCTCTCGCCGTGTGTGTCTCTCTCTCTCGCTGTGTGTGTTTCTGTTTGTGTGCTTGCGCATGCGCGTGTCCCTCCCTTGCTGTGTGTGTGTGTTCCTCTTGCAGTGTGTGCACATGTCCCACCCTCGCTTTGTATGTGTGTGTCCCTCTCGCTGTGTGTGCGCGTGTCACTCCTCGCTCTTTGTGTGTGTGTGTGCATCCCTTGTGTATGTGTGTGTGTCCCTCTGTTGCACTTTGTTTATATCCCCCTCACTGTGTGAGTGCATGTCCCCTCTCACTGTGTGTGCATGTCCCCTCTCAATTCCTGTATACATGCCCTCCCCCTCGCCGTGTGTGTGCTCGTCCCTCCTTCCATGTGTGTGTGTGTGTGTGTGTGTGTGTGTGTGTGTGTGTAAAAGTGTGTCTCCCTCCCACGCTGAGAGTGTGCGGGTCCTCCTCGCTGTGTGTGTGTGTCCGTCCCTCCCTCACTGTGTGTGTGTACGTGCCCCCCCTCACTGTATCTGTGTGTGAGTGTCCGTCCCTCCCTCACTGTGTGTGTGTACGTGCCCCCCCTCACTGTATCTGTGTGTGTGTGTGTGTGTGTGTGTGTCCCTCCCTCGCTGTGTATGTGTGAGTTTCCCCTACTTGCTGTGTGTGGATGGGTGTGTGTCCCTCTTTCTGTGCGTGGCCCTCCCTCGCTGCGTGTGCATGTGTCTCCACCTCGTTGTGTGTGCGCGTATCCCTCTCTTGCTCTGTGTGTGTGTTTGTGTCTAACTCTCCTGTGCAGTGTGTGCATGTCCCTCCCTGGCTGTGTGTGCGCGTGTCCCTCTCTTGCTGTGTGTGTGTCCGTGTGTGTGTGTCCTTCTTGCTGTGCGCGTGCGTGCGTGGCCCTCCCTGGCTGTGTGTGCATGTGTCTCACCCTCGCTGTGTTTGCGAGTGTCCCTCTCTTGCTCTGTGTGTGTCTGTGTGTGTGTGTCCCTCCCTCGCTGTGTGTGCGTGTTCCTCCCTGGCTGTGTGTGTGTGTCTCTCTCTCTCGCTGTGTGTGTTTCTGTTTGTGTGCTTGTGCATGTGTGTGTCCCTCCCTTGCTCTGTGTGTGTGTGTGTCCCTCTTGCAGTGTATGTGTATGTCCCACCCTCGATTTGTGTGTGTGTGTCCCTCTGGCTGTGCGTGCGCGTGTCACTCCTCGCTCTTTGTGTGTGTGTGTGTGTGCATCCCTTGTGTATGTGTGTGTGTGTCCCCGTCCATTGCACTTTGTGTATATCCCCCTCACTGTGTGAGTGTATGTCCCCTCTCAATTCCTGTATACATGCCCTCCCCCTTGTCGTGTGTGTGCTTGTCCCTCCTTCCGTCTGTGTGTGTGTGTGTGTGTGTGGGTGTGGGTGTGTCCCTCTTCCCTTGCTGTGTGTGCATGTCCTTCCTTCGCTGTGTTTGCGTGTCCCTCCCTCCCTCTGAGTGTTTGTGTGTGTGCACGCCCGTGTCCCTCCCTTGCTGTGTGTGTCTCTCACTCGCTGTGTGTCTGCGGGTAACCCCCTCACTGTGTGTGTTTGCATGTCGCTCCCTCGCTGTGTGTATCCCACAATCGCTGTGTGTGCACGTGTCCCTCCCTTGCTCTGTGTTTGTGCATGTGTGTATCTGTGCGTGTCCCTTCCTCGCTTTGGGTGTGTGTTTCCATCGTGTGTGTGTGTGTGTGTATGTGTGTGTGTGTGTGTGCGCGCGCGCATGTGCATGTCCCTCCCTTGCTCTGTGTTTCTGTGTGTGTATGTATGTGTGCGTGAACCCCTCTCACTTTGTGTGTCCGTCCCTTGTGTGTGTGAGTGCGTGTCCCCCCTTGCCGTGTCTGCGTGCCCCCTCTCAATTTCTGTGTACATGCCCACCCCCTCGACATGTGTGTGTCCCTTCCTTCACTGTATGTGTGTGTGTCCCTCCCTCACTCTGTGTGTGTGTGTGTGTTTTTGTGTGTCTGCGGGTAACCCCCTCACTGTGTGTGTTTGTATGTCCCTCCCTCGCTGTGTGTTTGTGTCCCTCCCTCGCTGTGTGTGCACGCGTCCGTCCCTTGCTCTGTGTTTATGTGGGTGTATGTGTATCTGTGCGTGTCCCTCCCTCGCTTTGCGTGTGTGTGTCCGTCCCTTGTGTGCGTGTGTGCATGTCTCTCCCTTGCTCTGTGTTTCTGTGTGTATGTATGTATGCGCGTCACTCCCTTGCTTTGTGTGTGAGTCCATCCCTTGTGTGTGTATGTGACCAGCTTGCTGTGTGCGTGTCTCACTCTTGCCGTGTCTGTGTATGTCCTCTCTCGCTGTGTGTGTGTGGCTCCTCTCAATTTCTGTGCACATGCCCTCCCCCTCGACATGTGTGTGCTTCTCCCTCCTTCGCGGTGTGTGCGTGTCCCTCCCTTGCAGTGTATGTGCGTGTTCCTCCCTCACTGTGTGTCTGCGTGTATTCCCCTCACCGTAAGTGTGTGTGTTTGTCCCTCCCTCGTGTGTGTGTGTGTGTGTGCCTCTCCTTCGCTTTGCGTGTGTGTGTCCCCGTCTCTTGCAGTGTGTGTGTATCCCTCCCTCGCTGTGTGTCTGCGTGTATCCCCCTCACTGTGTGTATGTGCGTGTCCGTCCATCGCTGTGTGTGTGTGTCCCTCTTGCTGTGCATGTGTGTGCGTGGTCCTCCCTCGCTGCGTGTGCATGTGTCTCCACCTCGCTGTGTGTGCGTATACCCCTCTTGCTCTGTGTTTGTGTGTGTGTGTGTTTGCATGTGACCCTCCCTCGCTGTGTGTGCATGTCCCGCCCTGGCTGTGTGTGCGCGTATCTCACCCTTGCTCTATGTGTGTGCGTGTGTCCATCTTGCTGTGCGTGTGCGCGCGTGGCCCTCCCTCGCTGTGTGTCTGCGTGTATCCCCCTCACTGTGTGCATGTGCGTGTCCCTCCCTCGCTATGTGTGCGTGTCCCTCCCTCGCTGTGTGTGTGTGTGTATGTCCCTCCCTCGCTGTGTGTGTGTGTGTCCCTCCCTCGCTGTGTGTGTATGTGTCCCTCCCTCGCTGTGTGTGTGTGTGTCCCTCCCTCGCTGTGTTTGTGTGTGTCCCTCCCTCACTGTGTGTGTGTGTGAGTGTCCCTCCCTCACTGTGTGTGTGTGTGTGTGTCCCTCCCTCGGTGTGTGTGTGTGTGTCCCTCCCTCGCTGTGTGTGTGTGTCCCTCCCTCGCTGTGTGTGTGTGTGTGTCCCTCCCTCACTGTGTGTGTGTGCGTGTGTCCCTCCCTCGCTGTGTGTGTGTGTGTCCCTCCCTCGCTGTGTGTGTGTGTGTCCCTCCCTCACTGTGTGTGTGTGTGTGTGTGTCCCTCCCTCGCTGTGTGTGTTTGTCCCTCCCTCGCTGTGTGTGTGTCCCTCCCTCGCTGTGTGTGTGTGTCCCTCCCTCGCTGTGTGTGTGTGCGTGTGTCCCTCCCACGCTGTGTGTGTGTGTCCCTCCCTCGCTGTGTGTGTGTGTCCCTCCCTCGCTGTGTGTGTGTGTGTGTGTCCCTCCCTCACTGTGTGTGTGTGTGTGTGTGTGTGTGTCCCTCCCTCGCTGTGTGTGTGTGTCCCTCCCTCGCTGTGTGTGTGCGTGTGTCCCCCTCCCTCACTGTGTGTGTGTGTCTGTGTGTGTGTCCCTCCCTCACTGTGTGTGTGTGTGTGTGTGTCCCTCCCTCGGGGTGTGTGTGTGTGTGTGTCCTTCCCTCGCTTTGTGTGTGTGTGTCCCTCCCTCGCTGTGTGTGTGTCCCTCCCTCGCTGTGTGTGTGTGTCCCTCCCTCGCTGTGTGTGTGTGTGTGTCCCTCCCTCGCTGTGTGTGTGTGTGTCCCTCCCTCGCTGTGTGTGTATGTGTCCCTCCCTCGCTGTGTGTGTATGTGTCCCTCCCTCGCTGTGTGTGTGTGTGTCCCTCCCTCACTGTGTGTGTGTGTGTGTGTGTGTCCCTCCCTCGGTGTGTGTGTGTGTGTCCCTCCCTCGGTGTGTGTGTGTGTCCCTCCCTCGCTGTGTGTGTGTCCCTCCCTCGCTGTGTGTGTGTGTCCCTCCCTCGCTGTGTGTGTGTGTCCCTCCCTCGCTGTGTGTGTGTGTGTGTCCCTCCCTCACTGTGTGTGTGTGTGTGTGTGTCCCTCCCTCACTGTGTGTGTGTGTCCCTCCCTCACTGTGTGTGTGTGTCGCTCCCTCACTGTGTGTGTGTGCGTCTCCCTCCATCACTGTGTGTGTGTGCGTGTCCCTCCCTCGCTGTGTGTGTGTGTGTGTCCCTCCCTCGCTGTGTGTGTGTGCGTGTCCCTCCCTCGCTGTGTGTGCGTGTCCCTCCCTCGCTGTGTGTGCGTGTGTGTCCCTCCCTCGCTGTGTGTGTGTCCCTCCCTCGCTGTGTGTGTGTGTCCCTCCCTCGCTGTGTGTGTGTGTGTCCATCCCTCGCTGTGTGTGTGTGTGTGTGTCCCTCCATCGCTGTGTGTGTGTGTGTGTGTGTGTGTGTGTGTCCCTCCCTCGCTGTGTGTGTGTGTGTGTGTGTGTCCCTCCCTCGCTGTGTGTGTGTGTGTGTCCCTCCCTCGCTGTGTGTGTGTGTGTCCCTCCCTCGCTGTGTGTGTGTGTCCCTCCCTCGCTGTGTGTGTGTGTGTCCCTCCCTCGCTGTGTGTGTGTGTGTGTGTCCCTCCCTCACTGTGTGTGTGTGTGTGTGTGTGTGTGTGTGTCCCTCCTTCACTGTGTGTGTGTGTCCCTCCCTCACTGTGTGTGTGTGCGTGTCGCTCCCTCACTGTGTGTGTGTGTGTGTCCCTCCCTCGCTGTGCGTGTGTGTGTGTCCCTCCCTCGCTGTGTGTGTGTGTGTCCCTCCCTCGCTGTGTGTGTGTGTCCCTCCCTCACTGTGTGTGTGTGCGTGTCCCTCCCTCGCTGTGTGTGCGTGTCCCTCCCTCGCTGTGTGTGTGTCCGTCCCTCACTGAGTGTGTGTGTGTCCCTCCCTCGCTGTGAGTGTGTGTGTCCCTCCCTCACTGGGTGTGTGTGCGTGTCCCTCCCTCGCTGTGTGTGCGTGTCCCTCCCTCGCTGTGTGTGTGTCCCTCCCTCACTGTGTGTGTGTCCCCCCTCACTGTTTGTTTGTGTGTGTCCCTCCCACGCTGTGTGTGTGTCCCTCCCTCGCTGTGTGTGGGTGTGTCCCTCCCTCGCTGTGTGTGTGTGTGTCCCTCCCTCGCTGTGTGTGTGTGTCCCTCCCTCGCTGTGTGTGTGTGTGTGTGTGTGTCCCTCCCTCGCTGTGAGTGTGTGTGTCCCTCCCTCGCTGTGTGTGTGTGTGTCCCTCCCTCACTGTGTGTGTGTGCGTGTGTGTCCCTCCTTCACTGTGTGTGTGTGTGTGTGTGTCCCTCCCTCACTGTGTGTGTGTGTGTGTGTCCCTCCCTTACTGTGTGTGTGTGCGTGTCCCTCCCTCGCTGTGTGTGCGTGTCCCTCCCTCGCTGTGTGTGTGTCCCTCCCTCACTGTGTGTGTGTGTCCCTCCCTCGCTGTGTGTTTGTCCCTCCCTCGCTGTGTGTGTGTGTGTCCCTCCCTCGCTGTGTGTGTGTGTGTGTCCCTCCCTCACTGTGTGTGTGTGTCCCTCCCTCGCTCTGTGTGTGTGTCCGTCCCTCACTGTGTGTGTGTGTGTGTGTCCCTCCCTCGCTGTGTGTGTGTCTCCCCCTCGCTGTGTGTGTGTGTCCCTCCCTCGCTCTGTGTGTGTGTCCGTCCCTCACTGTGTGTGTGTGTGTGTGTCCCTCCCTCGCTGTGTGTGTGTCTCCACCTCGCTGTGTGTGCGTATACCCCTCTTGCTCTGTGTTTGTGTGTGTGTGTGTGTTTGCATGTGACCCTCCCTCGCTGTGTGTGCATGTCCCGCCCTGGCTGTGTGTGCGCGTATCTCACCCTTGCTCTATGTGTGTGCGTGTGTCCATCTTGCTGTGCGTGTGCGCGCGTGGCCCTCCCTCGCTGTGTGTCTGCGTGTATCCCCCTCACTGTGTGCATGTGCGTGTCCCTCCCTCGCTATGTTTGCGTGTCCCTCCCTCGCTGTGTGTGTGTGTGTATGTCCCTCCCTCGCTGTGTGTGTGTGTGTCCCTCCCTCGCTGTGTGTGTATGTGTCCCTCCCTCGCTGTGTGTGTGTGTGTCCCTCCCTCGCTGTGTGTGTGTGTGTGTCCCTCCCTCACTGTGTGTGTGTGTGAGTGTCCCTCCCTCACTGTGTGTGTGTGTGTCCCTCCCTCGGTGTGTGTGTGTGTGTCCCTCCCTCGCTGTGTGTGTGTGTGTCCCTCCCTCGCTGTGTGTATGTGTGTCCCTCCCTCACTGTGTGTGTGTGTGTGTGTGTCCCTCCCTCGCTGTGTGTGTTTGTCCCTCCCTCGCTGTGTGTGTGTCCCTCCCTCGCTGTGTGTGTGTGTCCCTCCCTCGCTGTGTGTGTGTGCGTGTGTCCCTCCCACGCTGTGTGTGTGTGTCCCTCCCTCGCTGTGTGTGTGTGTCCCTCCCTCGCTGTGTGTGTGTGTGTCCCTCCCTCACTGTGTGTGTGTGTGTGTGTGTGTGTGTCCCTCCCTCGCTGTGTGTGTGTGTCCCTCCCTCGCTGTGTGTGTGCGTGTGTCCCCCTCCCTCACTGTGTGTGTGTGTGTGTGTGTGTGTCCCTCCCTCACTGTGTGTGTGTGTGTGTGTGTCCCTCCCTCGGGGTGTGTGTGTGTGTGTGTCCTTCCCTCGCTTTGTGTGTGTGTGTCCTTCCCTCGCTGTGTGTGTGTCCCTCCCTCGCTGTGTGTGTGTGTCCCTCCCTCGCTGTGTGTGTGTGTGTGTCCCTCCCTCGCTGTGTGTGTGTGTGTCCCTCCCTCGCTGTGTGTGTATGTGTCCCTCCCTCGCTGTGTGTGTATGTGTCCCTCCCTCGCTGTGTGTGTGTGTGTCCCTCCCTCACTGTGTGTGTGTGTGTGTGTGTGTCCCTCCCTCGGTGTGTGTGTGTGTGTCCCTCCCTCGGTGTGTGTGTGTGTCCCTCCCTCGCTGTGTGTGTGTCCCTCCCTCGCTGTGTGTGTGTGTCCCTCCCTCGCTGTGTGTGTGTGCCCTCCCTCGCTGTGTGTGTGTGTGTGTCCCTCCCTCACTGTGTGTGTGTGTGTGTGTGTCCCTCCCTCACTGTGTGTGTGTGTCCCTCCCTCACTGTGTGTGTGTGTCGCTCCCTCACTGTGTGTGTGTGCGTGTCCCTCCCTCACTGTGTGTGTGTGCGTGTCCCTCCCTCGCTGTGTGTGTGTGTGTGTCCCTCCCTCGCTGTGTGTGTGTGCGTGTCCCTCCCTCGCTGTGTGTGCGTGTCCCTCCCTCGCTGTGTGTGCGTGTGTGTCCCTCCCTCGCTGTGTGTGTGTCCCTCCCTCGCTGTGTGTGTGTGTGTCCCTCCCTCGCTGTGTGTGTGTGTGTCCATCCCTCGCTGTGTGTGTGTGTGTGTGTCCCTCCATCGCTGTGTGTGTGTGTGTGTGTGTGTGTGTGTGTCCCTCCCTCGCTGTGTGTGTGTGTGTGTGTGTGTGTCCCTCCCTCGCTGTTTGTTTGTGTGTGTCCCTCCCTCGCTGTGTGTGTGTGTGTGTCCCTCCCTCGCTGTGTGTGTGTGTCCCTCCCTCGCTGTGTGTGTGTGTTTCCCTCCCTCGCTGTGTGTGTGTGTGTGTGTGTCCCTCCCTCACTGTGTGTGTGTGTGTGTGTGTGTCCCTCCTTCACTGTGTGTGTGTGTCCCTCCCTCACTGTGTGTGTGTGCGTGTCGCTCCCTCACTGTGTGTGTGTGTGTGTCCCTCCCTCGCTGTGCGTGTGTGTGTGTCCCTCCCTCGCTGTGTGTGTGTGTGTCCCTCCCTCGCTGTGTGTGTGTGTCCCTCCCTCACTGTGTGTGTGTGCGTGTCCCTCCCTCGCTGTGTGTGCGTGTCCCTCCCTCGCTGTGTGTGTGTCCGTCCCTCACTGTGTGTGTGTGTGTCCCTCCCTCGCTGTGAGTGTGTGTGTCCCTCCCTCACTGGGTGTGTGTGCGTGTCTCTCCCTCGCTGTGTGTGCGTGTCCCTCCCTCGCTGTGTGTGTGTCCCTCCCTCACTGTGTGTGTGTCCCCCCTCACTGTGTGTTTGTGTGTGTCCCTCCCACGCTGTGTGTGTGTCCCTCCCTCGCTGTGTGTGTGTGTGTCCCTCCCTCGCTGTGTGTGTGTGTGTCCCTCCCTCGCTGTGTGTGTGTGTGTCCCTCCCTCGCTGTGTGTGTGTGTGTGTGTCCCTCCCTCGCTGTGAGTGTGTGTGTCCCTCCCTCGCTGTGTGTGTGTGTGTCCCTCCCTCACTGTGTGTGTGTGCGTGTGTGTCCCTCCTTCACTGTGTGTGTGTGTGTGTGTGTCCCTCCCTCACTGTGTGTGTGTGTGTGTGTGTCCCTCCCTTACTGTGTGTGTGTGCGTGTCCCTCCCTCGCTGTGTGTGCGTGTCCCTCCCTCGCTGTGTGTGTGTCCCTCCCTCACTGTGTGTGTGTGTCCCTCCCTCGCTGTGTGTTTGTCCCTCCCTCGCTGTGTGTGTGTGTGTCCCTCCCTCGCTGTGTGTGTGTGTGTGTCCCTCCCTCACTGTGTGTGTGTCCCTCCCTCGCTCTGTGTGTGTGTCCGTCCCTCACTGTGTGTGTGTGTGTGTGTCCCTCCCTCGCTGTGTGTGTGTCTCCCCCTCGCTGTGTGTGTGTGTCACTCCCTCGCTGTGTGTGTGTGTCCCTCCCTCACTGTGTGAGTGTGTGTGTGTGTGTGTCCCTCCCTCTGTGTGTGTGTGTGTGTGTCCCTCCCTCGCTATGTGTGTGTGTCCCTCCCTCGCTGTGTGTGTGTGTGTGTGTGTGTCCCTCCCTCGCTGTGTGTGTGTCCATCCCTCACTGTGTGTGTGTGTGTGTCCCTCCCTCGCTGTGTGTTTGTCCCTCCCTCGCTGTGTGTGTGTGTGTCCCTCCCTCGCTGTGTGTGTGTGTGTCCCTCCCTCGCTGTGTGTGTGTGTGTGTCCCTCCCTCGCTGTGTGTGTGTGTGTGTCCCTCCCTCACTGTGTGTGTGTGTCCCTCCCTCGCTCTGTGTGTGTGTCCCTCCCTCACTGTGTGTGTGTGTGTGTGTCCCTCCCTCGCTGTGTGTGTGTCTCCCCCTCGCTGTGTGTGTGTGTCACTCCCTCGCTGTGTGTGTGTGTCTCCCCCTCGCTGTGTGTGTGTGACCCTCCCTCACTGTGTGTGTGTGTTCCTCCCTCGCTGTGTGTGCGTGTGTCCCTCCCTCACTGTGTGTGTGTGTCTCCCCCTCGCTGTGTGTGTGTGGCCCTCCCTCACTGTGTGTGTGTGTTCCTCCCTCGCTGTGTGTGCGTGTGTCCCTCCCTCGCTGTGTGTGTGTGTGTCCCTCCCTCGCTCTGTGTGTGTGTCCCTCCCTCGCTGTGTGTGTGTGTCCCTCCCTCGCTGTGTGTGTGTGTCCCTCCCTCGCTGTGTGTGTGTGTGTGTGTCCCTCCCTCGCTGTGTGTGTGTGTGTGTCCCTTCCTCACTGTGTGTGTGCGTGTGTCCCTCCCTCGCTGTGTGTGTGTGTGTCCCTCCCTCGCTGTGTGTGTGTGTCCCTCCCTCGCTCTGTGTGTGTGTGTCCCTCCCTTGCTGTGTGTGTGTCCCTCCCTCGCTGTGTGTGTGTTCGTGTCCCTCCCTCGCTGTGTGTGTGTGTGTGTCCCTCCCTCACTGTGTGTGTGTGTGTCCCTCCCTCACTGTGTGTGTGTGTGTCCCTCCCTCGCTGTGTGTGTGTGTCCCTCCCTCGCTGTGTGTGTGTGTGTGTGTCCCTCCCTCGCTGTGTGTGTGTCCCTCCCTCGCTGTGTGTGTGTGTTCCTCCCTCGCTGTGTGTGCGTGTGTGTGTCCCTCCCTCGCTGTGTGTGTGTGTGTGTCCCTCCCTCACTGTGTGTGTGTGTGTGTCCCTCCCTCGCTGTGTGTGTGTGTGTCCCTCCCTCGCTGTGTGTGTGTGTGTCCCTCCCTCGCTGTGTGTGTGTGTCCCTCCCTCGCTGTGTGTGAGTGTGTCCCTCCCTCGCTGTGTGTGTGTGTCCCTCCCTCGCTGTGTGTGAGTGTGTCCCTCCCTCGCTGTGTGTGTGTGTGTCCCTCCCTCGCTGTGTGTGTGTGTGTGTGTCCCTCCCTCGCTGTGTGTGTGTGTCCCTCCCTCGCTGTGTGTGTGTGTCCCTCCCTCGCTATGTGTGTGTGTGTCCCTCCCTCGCTGTGTGTGTGTGTGTGTGTGTGTGTGTCCCTCCCTCGCTGTGTGTGTGTGTGCGTGTCCCTCCCTCGCTGTGTGTGTGTGTGTGTCCCTCCCTCGCTGTGTGTGTGTGTCCCTCCCTCGCTGTGTGTGTGTGTCCTTCCCTCACTGTGTGTGTGTGTGTGTGTGTCCCTCCCTCGCTGTGTGTGTGTGTGTCCCTCCCTCGCTGTGTGTGTGTGTGTGTCCCTCCCTCGCTGTGTGTGTGTGTCCCTCCCTCGCTGTGTGTGTGTGTCCCTCCCTCGCTGTGTGTGTGTGTCCTTCCCTCACTGTGTGTGTGTGCGTGTCCCTCCCTCGCTGTGTGTGCGCATGTCCCTCCCTCGCTGTGTGTCTGTGTGTGGTCCTCCCTCGCTGTGTGTGTGTGCGTGTCCCTCCATCGCTGTGTGTGTGTGTGCGTGTCCCTCCATCGCTGTGTGGGTGTGTCTCCCCCTCGCTGTGTGTGTGTGTGTGTCCCTCCCTCGCTGTGTGTGTGTGTCCCTCCCTCGCTGTGTGTGTGTGTCCCTGCCTCGCTGTGTGTGTGTGTCCTTCCCTCACTGTGCGTGTGTGCGTGTCCCTCCCTCGCTGTGTGTGTGCGCATGTCCCTCCCTCGCTGTGTGTGTGTGTGTGGTCCTCCCTCGCTGTGTGTGTGTGCGTGTCCCTCCCTCGCTGTGTGTGTGTGTCCCTCCCTCGCTGTGTGTGTGTGTCCCTCCCTCACTGTGTGTGTGTGTCCCTCCCTCACTGTGTGTGTGTGTCCCTCCCTCGCTGTGTGTGTGTGTGTGTCCCTCCCTCGCTGTGTGTGTGTGTGTGTCCCTCCCTCGCTGTGTGCGTGTGTCCCTCCCTCGCTGTGTGTGTGTGTCCCTCCCTCGCTGTGTGTGTGTGTGTCCCTCCCTCGCTGTGTGTGTGTGTGTGTCCCTCCCTTGCTGTGTGTGCGTGTCCCTCCCTCGCTGTGTGTGTGTGTCCCTCCCTCGCTGTGTGTGTGTCCCTCACTCGCTGTGTGTGCGTGTCCCTCCCTCACTGTGTGTGTGTGTATCCCTCCCTCGCTGTGTGTGTGTGTCCCTCCCTCGCTGTGTGTGTGTGTCCCTCCGTCGCTGTGTGTGTGTGTGTGTGTGTCCCTCCCTCGCTGTGTGTGTGTGTGTGTCCCTCCCTCACTGTGTGTGTGTGTGTGTTCCTCCCTCACTGTGTGTGTGTCCCTCCCTCGCTGTGTGTGTGTGTGTCCCTCCCTCGCTGTGTGTGTGTGTGTCCCTCCCTCGCTGTGTGTGTGTGTCCCTCCCTCGCTGTGTGTGAGTGTGTCCCTCCCTCGCTGTGTGTGTGTGTGTCCCTCCCTCGCTGTGTGTGTGTGTGTGTGTCCCTCCCTCGCTGTGTGTGTGTGTCCCTCCCTCGCTGTGTGTGTGTGTTCCTCCCTCGCTATGTGTGTGTGTGTCCCTCCCTCGCTGTGTGTGTGTGTGTGTGTGTGTGTGTCCCTCCCTCGCTGTGTGTGTGTGTGCGTGTCCCTCCCTCGCTGTGTGTGTGTGTGTGTCCCTCCCTCGCTGTGTGTGTGTGTCCCTCCCTCGCTGTGTGTGTGTGTCCTTCCCTCACTGTGTGTGTGTGTGTGTGTGTCCCTCCCTCGCTGTGTGTGTGTGTGTCCCTCCCTCGCTGTGTGTGTGTGTGTGTCCCTCCCTCGCTGTGTGTGTGTGTCCCTCCCTCGCTGTGTGTGTGTGTCCCTCCCTCGCTGTGTGTGTGTGTCCTTCCCTCACTGTGTGTGTGTGCGTGTCCCTCCCTCGCTGTGTGTGCGCATGTCCCTCCCTCGCTGTGTGTCTGTGTGTGGTCCTCCCTCGCTGTGTGTGTGTGCGTGTCCCTCCATCGCTGTGTGGGTGTGTCTCCCCCTCGCTGTGTGTGTGTGTGTGTCCCTCCCTCGCTGTGTGTGTGTGTCCCTCCCTCGCTGTGTGTGTGTGTCCCTGCCTCGCTGTGTGTGTGTGTCCTTCCCTCACTGTGCGTGTGTGCGTGTCCCTCCCTCGCTGTGTGTGTGCGCATGTCCCTCCCTCGCTGTGTGTGTGTGTGTGGTCCTCCCTCGCTGTGTGTGTGTGCGTGTCCCTCCCTCGCTGTGTGTGTGTGTCCCTCCCTCGCTGTGTGTGTGTGTCCCTCCCTCACTGTGTGTGTGTGTCCCTCCCTCACTGTGTGTGTGTGTCCCTCCCTCGCTGTGTGTGTGTGTGTGTCCCTCCCTCGCTGTGTGTGTGTGTGTGTGTCCCTCCCTCGCTGTGTGTGTGTGTCCCTCCCTCGCTGTGTGTGTGTGTCCCTCCCTCGCTGTGTGTGTGTGTGTCCCTCCCTCGCTGTGTGTGTGTGTGTGTCCCTCCCTTGCTGTGTGTGCGTGTCCCTCCCTCGCTGTGTGTGTGTGTCCCTCCCTCGCTGTGTGTGTGTCCCTCACTCGCTGTGTGTGCGTGTCCCTCCCTCACTGTGTGTGTGTGTGTCCCTCCCTCGCTGTGTGTGTGTGTCCCTCCCTCGCTGTGTGTGTGTGTCCCTCCGTCGCTGTGTGTGTGTGTGTGTGTGTCCCTCCCTCGCTGTGTGTGTGTGTGTGTGTCCCTCCCTCGCTGTGTGTGTGTGTGTGTGTGTCCCTCCCACGCTGTGTGTGTGTGTCCCTCCCTCGCTGTGTGTGTGTGTCCCTCCCTCGCTGTGTGTGTGCGCATGTCCCTCCCTCGCTGTGTGTGTGTGTGTGGTCCTCCCTCGCTGTGTGTGTGTGTGTCCCTCCCTCGCTGTGTGTGTGTGTCCTTCCCTCGCTTTGTGTGTGTGTGTGTCCCTCCCTCGCTGTGTGTGTGTACGTGCCCCCCCTCACTGTATCTGTGTGTGAGTGTTCGTCCCTCCCTCGCTGTGTGTCTGTGTGTGTGTGTGTGTCCCTCCCTCGCTGTGTGTGTGTGTGTGTCCCTCCCTCGCTGTGTGTGTGTGTGTGTGTGCCCCTCCCTCACTGTGTGTGTGTGTCCCTCCCTCGCTGTGTGTGTGTGTCCTTCCCTCACTGTGCATGTGTGCGTGTCCCTCCCTCGCTGTGTGTGTGCGCATGTCCCTCCCTCGCTGTGTGTGTGTGTGTGTGTCCCTCCCTCGCTGTGTGTGTGTGTCCCTCCCTCGCTGTGTGTATGTGTCCCTCCCTCGCTGTGTGTGTGTGTCCTTCCCTCACTGTGCGTGTGTGCGTGTCCCTCCCTCGCTGTGTGTGTGCGCATGTCCCTCCCTCGCTGTGTGTGTGTGTGTGTGGTCCTCCCTCGCTGCGTGTGTGTGCGTGTCCCTCCCTCGCTGTGTGGGTGTGTCTCCCCCTCGCTGTGTGTGTGTGTGTGGTCCTCCCTCGTTGTGTGTGTGTGCGTGTCCCTCCCTCGCTGTGTGGGTGTGTCTCCCCCTCGCTGTGTGTGTGTGTGTGGTCCTCCCTCGCTGTGTGTGTGTGCGTGTCCCTCCCTCGCTGTGTGTGTGTGTCCCTCCCTCGCTGTGTGTGTGTGTCCCACCCTCACTGTGTGTGTGTGTGTCCCTCCCTCACTGTGTGTGTGTGTCCCTCCCTCGCTGTGTGTGTGTGTGTGTGTCCCTCCCTCGCTGTGTGTGTGTGTGTGTCCCTCCCTCGCTGTGTGTGTGTGTCCCTCCCTCGCTGTGTGTGTGTGTCCCTCCCTCGCTGTGTGTGTGTGTGTCCCTCCCTCGCTGTGTGTGTGTGTGTGTCCCTCCCTCGCTGTATGTGCGTGTCCCTCCCTCGCTATGTGTGCGTGTCCCTCCCTCATTGTGTGTGTGTGTGTCGCTCCCTCGCTGTGTGTGTGTGTCCCTCCCTCGCTGTGTGTGTGTGTCCCTCCCTCGCTGTGTGTATGTGTGTGTGTCCCTCCCTCTCTGTGTGTGTGTGTGTGTGTCCCTCCCTCGCTGTGTGTGTGTGTGTGTGTCCCTCCCTCGCTGTGTGTGTGTGTCCCTCCCTCGCTGTGTGTGTGTGTGTCCTTCCCTCACTGTGTGTGTGTGCGTGTCCCTCCCTCGCTGTGTGTGTGCGCATGTCCCTCCCTCGCTGTGTGTGTGTGTGTGTGGTCCTCCCTCGCTGTGTGTGTGTGCGTGTCCCTCCCTCGCTGTGTGGGTGTGTCTCCCCCTCGCTGTGTGTGTGTGTGTGGTCCTCCCTCGCTGTGTGTGTGTGCGTGTCCCTCCCTCGCTGTGTGTGTGTGTCCCTCCCTCGCTGTGTGTGTGTGTCCCTCCCTCGCTGTGTGTGTGTGTGTCCCTCCCTCGCTGTGTGTGTGTGTCCCTCCCTCGCTGTGTGTGTGTGTGTCCCTCCCTCGCTGTGTGTGTGTGTGTCCCTCCCTCGCTGTGTGTGTGTGTGTGTCCCTCCCTCGCTGTGTGTGTGTACGTGCCCCCCCTCACTGTATCTGTGTGTGAGTGTTCGTCCCTCCCTCGCTGTGTGTGTGTGTGTGTGTGTGTGTGTCCCTCCCTCGCTGTGTGTGTGTGTGTGTGTGTCCCTCTCTGGCTGTGTGTGCGCATGTCCCTCTCTCGCTGTGTGTGTTTCTGTTTGTGTGCTTGCGCATGCGCGTGTCCCTCCCTCGCTGTGTGTGTGTGTGTGTCCCTCCCTCGCTGTGTGTGCGTGTCCCTCCCTCGCTGTGTGTGTGTGTCCCTCCCTCGCTGTGTGTGTGTCCCTCCCTCGCTGTGTGTGCGTGTCCCTCCCTCACTGTGTGTGTGTGTGTCCCTCCCTCGCTGTGTGTGTGTGTCCCTCCCTCGCTGTGTGTGTGTGTCCCTCCCTCGCTGTGTGTGTGTGTGTGTGTCCCTCCCTCGCTGTGTGTGTGTGTGTGTGTCCCTCCCTCGCTGTGTGTGTGTGTCCCTCCCTCGCTGTGTGTGTGTGTCCTTCCCTCACTGTGTGTGTGTGCGTGTCCCTCCCTCGCTGTGTGTGTGCGCATGTCCCTCCCTCGCTGTGTGTGTGTGTGTGGTCCTCCCTCGCTGTGTGTGTGCGTGTCCCTCCCTCGCTGTGTGGGTGTGTCTCCCCCTCGCTGTGTGTGTGTGTGTGTGTGGTCCTCCCTCGCTGTGTGTGTGTGCGTGTCCCTCCCACGCTGTGTGTGTGTGTCCCTCCCTCGCTGTGTGTGTGTGTGTCCCTACCTCGCTGTGTGTGTGTGTCCCTCCCTCGCTGTGTGTGTGTGTGTCCCTCCCTCGCTGTGTGTGTGTGTGTGTCCCTCCCTCGCTGTGTGTGCGTGTCCCTCCCTCGCTGTGTGTGTGTGTCCCTCCCTCGCTGTGTGTGTGTCCCTCCCTCGCTGTGTGTGCGTGTCCCTCCCTCACTGTGTGTGTGTGTGTCCCTCCCTCGCTGTGTGTGTGTGTCCCTCCCTCGCTGTGTGTGTGTGTCCCTCCCTCGCTGTGTGTGTGTGTGTGTGTCCCTCCCTCGCTGTGTGTGTGTGTGTGTGTCCCTCCCTCGCTGTGTGTGTGTGTCCCTCCCTCGCTGTGTGTGTGTGTCCTTCCCTCACTGTGTGTGTGTGCGTGTCCCTCCCTCGCTGTGTGTGTGCGCATGTCCCTCCCTCGCTGTGTGTGTGTGTGTGGTCCTCCCTCGCTGTGTGTGTGCGTGTCCCTCCCTCGCTGTGTGGGTGTGTCTCCCCCTCGCTGTGTGTGTGTGTGTGTGTGGTCCTCCCTCGCTGTGTGTGTGTGCGTGTCCCTCCCACGCTGTGTGTGTGTGTCCCTCCCTCGCTGTGTGTGTGTGTGTCCCTACCTCGCTGTGTGTGTGTGTCCCTCCCTCGCTGTGTGTGTGTGTGTCCCTCCCTCGCTGTGTGTGTGTGTGTCCCTCCCTCGCTGTGTGTGTGTGTCCTTCCCTCGCTTTGTGTGTGTGTGTGTCCCTCCCTCGCTGTGTGTGTGTACGTGCCCCCCCTCACTGTATCGGTGTGTGAGTGTTCGTCCCTCCCTCGCTGTGTGTCTGTGTGTGTGTGTGTGTCCCTCCCTCGCTGTGTGTGTGTGTGTGTCCCTCCCTCGCTGTGTGTGTGTGTGTGTGTCCCTCCCTCACTGTGTGTGTGTGTCCCTCCCTCGCTGTGTGTGTGTGTCCTTCCCTCACTGTGCGTGTGTGCGTGTCCCTCCCTCGCTGTGTGTGTGCGCATGTCCCTCCCTCGCTGTGTGTGTGTGTGTGTGTGTCCCTCCCTCGCTGTGTGTGTGTGTCCCTCCCTCGCTGTGTGTGTGTATCCCTCCCTCGCTGTGTGTGTGTGTCCTTCCCTCACTGTGCGTGTGTGCGTGTCCCTCCCTCGCTGTGTGTGTGCGCATGTCCCTCCCTCGCTGTGTGTGTGTGTGTGTGGTACTCCCTCGCTGTGTGTGTGTGCGTGTCCCTCCCTCGCTGTGTGGGTGTGTCTCCCCTTCGCTGTGTGTGTGTGTGTGGTCCTCCCTCGTTGTGTGTGTGTGCGTGTCCCTCCCTCGCTGTGTGGGTGTGTCTCCCCCTCGCTGTGTGTGTGTGTGTGGTCCTCCCTCGCTGTGTGTGTGTGCGTGTCCCTCCCTCGCTGTGTGTGTGTGTCCCTCCCTCGCTGTGTGTGTGTGTCCCACCCTCACTGTGTGTGTGTGTGTCCCTCCCTCACTGTGTGTGTGTGTCCCTCCCTCGCTGTGTGTGTGTGTCCCTCCCTCGCTGTGTGTGTGTGTGTGTCCCTCCCTCGCTGTGTGTGTGTGTCCCTCCCTCGCTGTGTGTGTGTGTCCCTCCCTCGCTGTGTGTGTGTGTGTCCCTCCCTCGCTGTGTGTGTGTGTGTGTCCCTCCCTCGCTGTATGTGCGTGTCCCTCCCTCGCTATGTGTGTGTGTCCCTCCCTCGCTGTGTGTGTGTGTCCCTCCCTCGCTGTGTGTGCGTGTCCCTCCCTCACTGTGTGTGTGTGTCCCTCCCTCGCTGTGTGTGTGTGTCCCTCCCTCGCTGTGTGTGTGTGTCCCTCCCTCGCTGTGTGTATGTGTGTGTGTCCCTCCCTCGCTGTGTGTGTGTGTGTGTGTCCCTCCCTCGCTGTGTGTGTGTGTGTGTGTCCCTCCCTCGCTGTGTGTGTGTGTGTGTGTGTCCCTCCCTCGCAGTGTGTGTGTGTCCCTCCCTCGCTGTGTGTGTGTGTCCTTCCCTCACTGTGTGTGTGTGCGTGTCCCTCCCTCGCTGTGTGTGTGCGCATGTCCCTCCCTCGCTGTGTGTGTGTGTGTGGTCCTCCCTCGCTGTGTGTGTGTGCGTGTCCCTCCCTCGCTGTGTGGGTGTGTCTCCCCCTCGCTGTGTGTGTGTGTGTGGTCCTCCCTCGCTGTGTGTGTGTGCGTATCCCTCCCTCGCTGTGTGTGTGTGTCCCTCCCTCGCTGTGTGTGTGTGTCCCTCCCTCGCTGTGTGTGTGTGTGTCCCTCCCTCGCTGTGTGTGTGTGTGTCCCTCCCTCGCTGTGTGTGTGTGTGTGTCCCTCCCTCGTTGTGTGTGTGTACGTGCCCCCCCTCACTGTATCTGTGTGTGAGTGTTCGTCCCTCCCTCGCTGTGTGTGTGTGTGTGTGTGTGTCCCTCCCTCGCTGTGTGTGTGTGTGTGTGTGTCCCTCCCTGGCTGTGTGCGCATGTCCCTCTCTCGCTGTGTGTGTTTCTGTTTGTGTGCTTGCGCATGCGCGTGTCCCTCCCTTGCTGTGTGTGTGTGTTCCTCTTGCAGTGTATGCACATGTCCCACCCTCGCTTTGTATGTGTGTGTCCCTCTCGCTGTGTGTGCGCGTGTCACTCCTCGCTCTTTGTGTGTGTGTGTGCATCCCTTGTGTATGTGTGTGTGTCCCTCTGTTGCACTTTGTTTATATCCCCCTCACTGTGTGAGTGCATGTCCCCTCTCACTGTGTGTGCATGTCCCCTCTCAATTCCTGTATACATGCCCTCCCCCTCGCTGTGTGTGTGCTCGTCCCTCCTTCCATGTGTGTGTGTGTGTGTGTGTGTGTGTGTGTGTGTGAAAAAGTGTGTCTCCCTCCCACGCTGAGAGTGTGCGGGTCCTCCTCGCTGTGTGTGTGTGTCCGTCCCTCCCTCACTGTGTGTGTGTACGTGCCCCCCCTCACTGTATCTGTGTGTGAGTGTCCGTCCCTCCCTCACTGTGTGTGTGTACGTGCCCCCCCTCACTGTATCTGTGTGTGTGTGTGTGTGTCCCTCCCTCGCTGTGTATGTGTGAGTTTCCCCTACTTGCTGTGTGTGGATGGGTGTGTGTCCCTCTTTCTGTGCGTGGCCCTCCCTCGCTGCGTGTGCATGTGTCTCCACCTCATTGTGTGTGCGCGGATCCCTCTCTTGCTCTGTGTGTGTGTTTGTGTCTAACTCTCCTGCGCAGTGTGTGCATGTCCCTCCCTGGCTGTGTGTGCGCGTGTCCCTCTCTTGCTGTGTGTGTGTCCGTGTGTGTGTGTCCTTCTTGCTGTGCGCGTGCGTGCGTGGCCCTCCCTGGCTGTGTGTGCATGTGTCTCACCCTCGCTGTGTTTGCGAGTGTCCCTCTCTTGCTCTGTGTGTGTCTGTGTGTGTGTGTCCCTCCCTCGCTGTGTGTGCGTGTTCCTCCCTGGCTGTGTGTGTGTGTCTCTCTCTCTCGCTGTGTGTGTTTCTGTTTGTGTGCTTGTGCATGTGTGTGTCCCTCCCTTGCTCTGTGTGTGTGTGTGTCCCTCTTGCAGTGTATGCGTATGTCCCACCCTCGATTTGTGTGTGTGTGTCCCTCTGGCTGTGTGTGCGCGTGTCACTCCTCGCTCTTTGTGTGTGTGTGTGTGTGCATCCCTTGTGTATGTGTGTGTGTGTCCCCGTCCATTGCACTTTGTGTATATCCCCCTCACTGTGTGAGTGTATGTCCCCTCTCAATTCCTGTATACATGCCCTCCCCCTTGTCGTGTGTGTGCTTGTCCCTCCTTCCGTCTGTGTGTGTGTGTGTGTGTGTGTGTGTGTGTGTGTGTGGGTGTGTCCCTCTTCCCTTGCTGTGTGTGCATGTCCTTCCTTCGCTGTGTTTGCGTGTCCCTCCCTCCCTCTGAGTGTTTGTGTGTGTGTGTGTGTGTGTGCACGCCCGTGTCCCTCCCTTGCTGTGTGTGTCTCTCACTCGCTGTGTGTCTGCGGGTAACCCCCTCACTGTGTGTGTTTGCATGTCGCTCCCTCGCTGTGTGTATCCCACAATCGCTGTGTGTGCACGTGTCCCTCCCTTGCTCTGTGTTTGTGCATGTGTGTATCTGTGCGTGTCCCTTCCTCGCTTTGGGTGTGTGTTTCCATCGTGTGTGTGTGTGTGTGTATGTGTGTGTGTGTGTGCGCGCGCGCGCATGTGCATGTCCCTCCATTGCTCTGTGTTTCTGTGTGTGTATGTATGTGTGCGTGAACCCCTCTCACTTTGTGTGTCCGTCCCTTGTGTGTGTGAGTGCGTGTCCCCCCTTGCCGTGTCTGCGTGCCCCCTCTCAATTTCTGTGTACATGCCCACCCCCTCGACATGTGTGTGTCCCTTCCTTCACTGTATGTGTGTGTGTCCCTCCTTCACTCTGTGTGTGTGTGTGTGTTTTTGTGTGTCTGCGGGTAACCCCCTCACTGTGTGTGTTTGTATGTCCCTCCCTCGCTGTGTGTTTGTGTCCCTCCCTCGCTGTGTGTGCACGCGTCCGTCCCTTGCTCTGTGTTTATGTGGGTGTATGTGTATCTGTGCGTGTCCCTCCCTCGCTTTGCGTGTGTGTGTCCGTCCCTTGTGTGCGTGTGTGCATGTCTCTCCCTTGCTCTGTGTTTCTGTGTGTATGTATGTATGCGCGTCACTCCCTCGCTTTGTGTGTGAGTCCATCCCTTGTGTGTGTATGTGACCAGCTTGCTGTGTGCGTGTCTCACTCTTGCCGTGTCTGTGTATGTCCTCTCTCGCTGTGTGTGTGTGGCTCCTCTCAATTTCTGTGCACATGCCCTCCCCCTCGACATGTGTGTGCTTGTCCCTCCTTCGCGGTGTGTGCGTGTCCCTCCCTTGCAGTGTATGTGCGTGTTCCTCCCTCACTGTGTGTCTGCGTGTATTCCCCTCACCGTAAGTGTGTGTGTTTGTCCCTCCCTCGTGTGTGTGTGTGTGTGTGCCTCTCCTTCGCTTTGCGTGTGTGTGTCCCCGTCTCTCGTAGTGTGTGTGTATCCCTCCCTCGCTGTGTGTCTGCGTGTATCCCCCTCACTGTGTGTATGTGCGTGTCCGTCCATCGCTGTGTGTGTGTGTCCCTCTTGCTGTGCATGTGTGTGCGTGGTCCTCCCTCGCTGCGTGTGCATGTGTCTCCACCTCGCTGTGTGTGCGTATACCCCTCTTGCTCTGTGTTTGTGTGTGTGTGTGTGTTTGCATGTGACCCTCCCTCGCTGTGTGTGCATGTCCCGCCCTGGCTGTGTGTGCGCGTATCCCACCCTTGCTCTATGTGTGTGCGTGTGTCCATCTTGCTGTGCGTGTGCGCGCGTGGCCCTCCCTCGCTGTGTGTCTGCGTGTATCCCCCTCACTGTGTGCATGTGCGTGTCCATCCATCGCTGTGTGCGTGTGTCCCTCTTGCTGTGCGTGTGTGTGCTTGGCCCTCCCTTGCTATGTGTGCATGTGTCTCCCCCTCGCTGTGTTTGAGAGTGTCCCTATCTTGCTCTGTGTGTCTGTGTGTGTCTCCCTCCCTCGGTGTGAGGGTGCGTGCCGCCCCTCACTGTGTATGTGTGCGCGCGTATGTGCTGTGTATGTGCGTGTCCCTCCCTCACTATGTATGTGTGAGTTTCCCCCCCTTGCTGTGTGTGTGTGTGTCCTTCTTGGTGTGTGTGCGTGGCCCTCCCTCTCTGTGTGCATGTGTACCTCCCTGGCTGTGTGCGCATGTCCGCCTCTCGCTGTACATATCTGTGTTTGTGTGCTTCCTCATGCGCATGTCGAACCCCACTATATGTGCGCGCCCCTCCCTCACTGTGTGTGCGTGCCCCTCCCTCGCTGTGTGTGTCCCTCCCTCGCTGTGTGTGTGTGTGTGTCCCTCCCTTGCTGTGTGTGTGTGTGTGTCCCTCCCTCACTGTGTGTGTGTGTGTGTGTCCCTCCCTTGCTGTGTGCGTGCGTGTCGCTCCCTCACTGTGTGTGTGTGTGTGTGTGTGCGTGTCGCTCCCTCACTGTGTGTGTGTGCGTGTCCCTCCCTCACTGTGTGTGTGTGCGTGTCCCTCCCTCGCTGTGAGTGTGTGTGTGTCCCTCCCTCGCTGTGTGTGCGTGTCCCTCCCTCGCTGTGTGTGTCCCTCCCTCACTGTGTGTGTGTGTTTGTGTCCCTCCCTCGCTGTGTGTGTGTCTCTCCCTCGCTGTGTGTGTGTGTGTCCCTCCCTCGCTGTGTGTGTGTGTCCCTCCCTCGCTGTGTGTGTGTATCCCTCCCTCGATGTGTGTCTGCGTGTATCCCCCTCACTGTGTGTATGTGCGTGTCCGTCCATCGCTGTGTGTGTGTGTCCCTCTTGCTGTGCATGTGTGTGCGTGGTCCTCCCTCGCTGCGTGTGCATGTGTCTCCACCTCGCTGTGTGTGCGTATACCCCTCTTGCTCTGTGTTTGTGTGTGTGTGTGTGTTTGCATGTGACCCTCCCTCGCTGTGTGTGCATGTCCCGCCCTGGCTGTGTGTGCGCGTATCCCACCCTTGCTCTATGTGTGTGCGTGTGTCCATCTTGCTGTGCGTGTGCGCGCGTGGCCCTCCCTCGCTGTGTGTCTGCGTGTATCCCCCTCACTGTGTGCATGTGCGTGTCCATCCATCGCTGTGTGCGTGTGTCCCTCTTGCTGTGCGTGTGTGTGCTTGGCCCTCCCTTGCTATGTGTGCATGTGTCTCCCCCTCGCTGTGTTTGAGAGTGTCCCTATCTTGCTCTGTGTGTCTGTGTGTGTCTCCCTCCCTCGGTGTGAGGGTGCGTGCCGCCCCTCACTGTGTATGTGTGCGCGCGTATCCTTCGCTTGCTGTGTATGTGCGTGTCCCTCCCTCACTATGTATGTGTGAGTTTCCCCCCCTTGCTGTGTGTGTGTGTGTCCTTCTTGGTGTGTGTGCGTGGCCCTCCCTCTCTGTGTGCATGTGTACCTCCCTGGCTGTGTGCGCATGTCCGCCTCTCGCTGTACATATCTGTGTTTGTGTGCTTCCTCATGCGCATGTCGAACCCCACTATATGTGCGCGCCCCTCCCTCACTGTGTGTGCGTGCCCCTCCCTCGCTGTGTGTGTCCCTCCCTCGCTGTGTGTGTGTGTGTGTCCCTCCCTTGCTGTGTGTGTGTGTGTGTCCCTCCCTCACTGTGTGTGTGTGTGTGTGTCCCTCCCTTGCTGTGTGTGTGCGTGTCGCTCCCTCACTGTGTGTGTGTGTGTGTGTGTGTGCGTGTCGCTCCCTCACTGTGTGTGTGTGCGTGTCCCTCCCTCACTGTGTGTGTGTGCGTGTCCCTCCCTCGCTGTGAGTGTGTGTGTGTCCCTCCCTCGCTGTGTGTGCGTGTCCCTCCCTCGCTGTGTGTGTCCCTCCCTCACTGTGTGTGTGTGTGTGTGTCCCTCCCTCGCTGTGTGTGTGTCCCTCCCTCGCTGTGTGTGTGTGTGTCCCTCCCTCGCTGTGTGTGTGTGTCCCTCCCTCGCTGTGTGTGTGTATCCCTCCCTCGCTGTGTGTCTGCGTGTATCCCCCTCACTGTGTGTATGTGCGTGTCCGTCCATCGCTGTGTGTGTGTGTCCCTCTTGCTGTGCATGTGTGTGCGTGGTCCTCCCTCGCTGCGTGTGCATGTGTCTCCACCTCGCTGTGTGTGCGTATACCCCTCTTGCTCTGTGTTTGTGTGTGTGTGTGTGTTTGCATGTGACCCTCCCTCGCTGTGTGTGCATGTCCCGCCCTGGCTGTGTGTGCGCGTATCCCACCCTTGCTCTATGTGTGTGCGTGTGTCTATCTTGCTGTGCGTGTGCGCGCGTGGCCCTCCCTCGCTGTGTGTCTGCGTGTATCCCCCTCACTGTGTGCATGTGCGTGTCCATCCATCGCTGTGTGCGTGTGTCCCTCTTGCTGTGCGTGTGTGTGCTTGGCCCTCCCTTGCTATGTGTGCATGTGTCTCCCCCTCGCTGTGTTTGAGAGTGTCCCTATCTTGCTCTGTGTGTCTGTGTGTGTCTCCCTCCCTCGGTGTGAGGGTGCGTGCCGCCCCTCACTGTGTATGTGTGCGCGCGTATCCTTCGCTTGCTGTGTATGTGCGTGTCCCTCCCTCACTATGTATGTGTGAGTTTCCCCCCCTTGCTGTGTGTGTGTGTGTCCTTCTTGGTGTGTGTGCGTGGCCCTCCCTCTCTGTGTGCATGTGTACCTCCCTGGCTGTGTGCGCATGTCCGCCTCTCGCTGTACATATCTGTGTTTGTGTGCTTCCTCATGCGCATGTCGAACCCCACTATATGTGCGCGCCCCTCCCTCACTGTGTGTGCGTGCCCCTCCCTCGCTGTGTGTGTCCCTCCCTCGCTGTGTGTGTGTGTGTGTCCCTCCCTTGCTGTGTGTGTGTGTGTGTCCCTCCCTCACTGTGTGTGTGTGTGTGTGTCCCTCCCTTGCTGTGTGTGTGCGTGTCGCTCCCTCACTGTGTGTGTGTGTGTGTGTGTGTGCGTGTCGCTCCCTCACTGTGTGTGTGTGCGTGTCCCTCCCTCACTGTGTGTGTGTGCGTGTCCCTCCCTCGCTGTGAGTGTGTGTGTGTCCCTCCCTCGCTGTGTGTGCGTGTCCCTCCCTCGCTGTGTGTGTCCCTCCCTCACTGTGTGTGTGTGTGTGTGTCCCTCCCTCGCTGTGTGTGTGTCCCTCTCTCGCTGTGTGTGTGTGTCCCTCCCTCGCTGTGTGTGTGTGTGTGTCCCTCCCTCGCTGTGTGTGTGTGTCCCTCCCTCACTGTGTGTGTGTGTCCCTCCCTCGCTGTGTGTGTGTGTCCCTCACTCGCTGTGTGTGTGTGTCCCTCCCTCGCTGCGTGTGTGTGTCCCTCTCTCGCTGTGTGTGTGTGTGTGTCCCTCCCTCACTGTGTGTGTGTGTCCCTCCCTCGCTCTGTGTGTGTGTCCCTCCCTCACTGTGTGTGTGTGTGTGTGTCCCTCCCTCGCTCTGTGTGTGTGTCCCGCCCTCGCTGTGTGTGTGTGTGTCCCGCCCTCGCTGTGTGTGTGTGTGTGTCCCTCCCTCGCTGTGTGTGTGTGTCCCTCCCTCGCTGTGTGTGCGTGTCCCTCCCTCGCTGTGTGTGTGTGTGTCCCTCCCTCGCTGTGTGTGTGTGTCCCTCCCTCGCTGTGTGTGTGTGTCCCTCCCTCGCTCTGTGTGTGTGTCCCTCCCTCACTGTGTGTGTGTGTGTGTGTCCCTCCCTCACTGTGTGTGTGTGTGTCCCTCCCTCGCTGTGTGTGTGTGTGTCCCTCCCTCGCTGTGTGTGTGTGTGTCCCTCCCTTACTGTGTGTGTGTGTGTCCCTCCCTCGCTGTGTGTGTGTGTCCCTCCCTCGCTGTGTGTGTGCGTGTCCCTCCCTCGCTGTGTGTGTGCGTGTCCCTCCCACACTGTGTGTGTGTGTGTGTGTCCCTCCCTCGCTCTGTGTGTGTGTCCCGCCCTCGCTGTGTGTGTGTGTGTCCCGCCCTCGCTGTGTGTGTGTGTGTGTGTGTCCCTCCCTCGCTGTGTGTGTGTGTCCCTCCCTCGCTGTGTGTGCGTGTCCCTCCCTCGCTGTGTGTGTGTGTGTCCACCCTCGCTGTGTGTGTGTGTGTCCCTCCCTCGCTGTGTGTGTGTGTGTCCCTCCCTCGCTCTGTGTGTGTGTCCCTCCCTCACTGTGTGTGTGTGTGTGTCCCTCCCTCACTGTGTGTGTGTGTGTCCCTCCCTCGCTGTGTGTGTGTGTGTCCCTCCCTCGCTGTGTGTGTGTGTGTCCCTCCCTTACTGTGTGTGTGTGTGTCCCTCCCTCGCTGTGTGTGTGTGTCCCTCCCTCGCTGTGTGTGTGCGTGTCCCTCCCTCGCTGTGCGTGTGCATGTCCCTCCCTCGCTGTGTGTGTGCGTGTCCCTCCCTCGCTGTGTGTGTGTGTCCCTCCCTCGCTGTGTGTGTGTGTGTGTGTCCCTCCCTCGCTGTGTGTGCGTGTCCCTCCCTCGCTGTGTGTGTGTGTGTGTGTCCCTCCCTCGCTGTGTGTGTGTGTGTCCCTCCCTCGCTGTGTGTGTGTGTCCCTCCCTCGCTGTGTGTGTGTGTGTCCCTCCCTCGCTGTTTGTGTGTGTCCTTCCCTCGCTGTGTGTGCGCGTGTCCCTCCCTCGCTGTGTGTGTGTGTGTGTCCCTCCGTCGCTGTGTGTGCGTGTCCCTCCCTCACTGTGTGTGTGTGCGTGTCCCTCCCTCACTGTGTGTGTGTGTGTCCCTCCCTTGCTGTGTGTGTGTGTCCCTCCCTCGCTGTGTGTGCGTGTCCCTCCCTCGCTGTGTGTGTGTGTGTGTCCCTCCCTCGCTCTGTGTGTGTGTCCCTCCCTCACTGTGTGTGTGTGTGTCCCTCCCTCACTGCGTGTGTGTGTGTCCCTCCCTCGCTGTGTGTGTGTGTGTGTGTCCCTCCCTCGCTGTGTGTGTGTGTGTGTGTGTCCCTCCCTCACTGTGTGTGCGTGTCCCTCCCTCGCTGTGTGTGTGTGTCCCTCCCTCGCTGTGTGTGTGTGTCCCTCCCTCGCTGTGTGTGTGCGTGTCCCTCCCTCGCTGTGTGTGTGCGTGTCCCTCCCTCACTGTGTGTGTGCGTGTCCCTCCCTCGTTGTGTGTGTGTGTCCCTCCCTCGCTGTGTGTGTGCGTGTCCCTCCCTCGCTGTGTGTGTGTGTGTGTCCCTCCCTCGCTGTGTGTGTGTGTCCCTCCCTCGCTGTGTGTGTGTGTGTCCCTCCCTCGCTCTGTGTGTGTGTCCCTCCCTCACTGTGTGTGTGTGTCCCTCCCTCGCTCTGTGTGTGTGTCCCTCCCTCACTGTGTGTGTGTGTGTCCCTCCCTCACTGTGTGTGTGTGTGTGTCCCTCCCTCGCTGTGTGTGTGTGTGTCCCTCCCTCGCTGTGTGTGTGTGTCCCTCCCTCGCTGTGTGTGTGCGTGTCCCTCCCTCGCTGTGTGTGTGTGTGTCCCTCCCTCGCTGTGTGTGTGTCCCTCCCTCGCTGTGTGTGCGTGTCCCTCCCTCGCTGTGTGTGTGCGTGTCCCTCCCTCGCTGTGTGTGTGTGTCCCTCCTTCGCTGTGTGTGTGTGTGTGTCCCTCCCTCGCTGTGTGTGCGTGTCCCTCCCTCGCTGTGTGTGTGTGTGTCCCTCCCTCGCTGTGTGTGTGTGTGTCCCTCCCTCGCTGTGTGTGTCCCTCCCTCGCTGTGTGTGTGTGTCCCTCCCTTGCTGTGTGTGCGCGTGTCCCTCCCTCGCTGTGTGTGTGTGTGTCACTCCCTCGCTGTGTGTGTGTGTCCCTCCCTCGCTGTGTGTGTGTGTGTCCCTCCCTCGCTGTGTGTGCGTGTCCCTCCCTCACTGTGTGTGTGTGTGTGTGTCCCTCCCTCGCTGTGTGTGTGTGTGTGTCCCTCCCTCGCTGAGTGTGTGTGTGTGTTTCTCCCCCTCGCTGTGTGTGTGTGTGTCCCTCCCTCGCTGTGTGTGTGTGTGTGTCCCTCCCTCGCTGTGTGTGTGTGTGTGTCCCTCCCTCGCTGTGCGTGTGTGTCTCTCCCTCGTGTGTGTGTGTGTGTGTCCCTCTCTCGCTGTGTGTGTGTGTGTGTCCCTCCCTCACTGTGTGTGTGTGTCCCTCCCTCGCTGTGTGTGTGTGTGTCCCTCCCTCGCTGTGTGTGTCCCTCCCTCGCTGTGTGTGTGTGTGTCCCTCCCTCGCTGTATGTGTGTGTGTCCCTCCGTCGCTGTGTGTGTGTGTGTGTCCCTCCCTCGGTGTGTGTGTGTGTGTGTCCCTCCCTCGCTGTGTGTGTGTGTGTGTGTCACTCCCTCGCTGTGTGTGTGTGTCTCTCCCTCGCTGTGTGTGTGTGTGTGTCCCTCCCTCGCTGTGTGTGTGTGTCCCTCCCTCACTGTGTGTGTGTGTGTCCCTCCCTCGCTGTGTGTGTGTGTGTCCCTCCCTCGCTGTGTGTGTGTGTGTCCCTCCCTCGCTGTGTGTGTGTGTCCCTCCCTCGCTGTGTGTGTGTGTGTCCCTCCCTCGCTGTGTGTGTGTGTCCCTCCCTCGCTGTGTGTGTGTGTGTGTCCCTCCCTCGCTGTGTGTGTGTGTCCCTCCCTCGCTGTGTGTGTGTGTCCCTCCCTCGCTGTGTGTGTGTGTGTGTGTCCCTCCCTCGCTGTGTGTGTGTGTGTCCCTCCCTCGCTGTGTGTGTGTGTGTCCCTCCCTCGCTGTGTGTGTGTGTGTGTGTCCCTCCCTCGCTGTGTGTGTCCCTCCCTCGCTGTGTGTGTGTGTGTCCCTCCCTCGCTGTGTGTGTGTGTGTGTCCCTCCCTCGCTGTGTGTGTGTGTGTCCCTCCGTCGCTGTGTGTGTGTGTGTCCCTCCCTCGCTGTGTGTGTCTGTCCCTCCCTCGCTGTGTGTATGTGTGTGTGTCCCTCCCTCGCTGTGTGTGTGTGTCCCTCCCTCGCTGTGTGTGTGTGTCCCTCCCTCGCTGTGTGTGTGTGTCCCTCCCTCGCTGTGTGTGTCTGTCCCTCCCTCGCTTTGTGTATGTGTGTGTGTCCCTCGCTCGCTGTGTGTGTGTGTCCCACCCTCGCTGTGTGTGTGTGTGTCCCTCCCGCGCTGTGTGTGTGTGTGTCCCTCCCGCGCTGTGTGTGTGTGTGTGTCCCTCCCTCGCTGTGTGTGTGTGTGTCCGTCCCTCGCTGTGTGTGTGTGTGTCCCTCCCTCACTGTGTGTGTGTGTCCCTCCCTCGCTGTGTGTGTGTGTGCGTGTCCCTCCCTCGCTGTGTGTGTGTGTGCGTGTCCGTCCCTCGCTGTGTGTGTGTGTGTCCCTCCCTCACTGTGTGTGTGTGTGGTCCCTCCCTCGGTGTGCGTGTGTGTCCCTCCCTCGCTGTGTGTGTGTGTCCCTCCCTCGCTGTGTGTGTGTGTCCCTCCCGCGCTGCGTGTGTGAGTGTCCCTCCCTCGCTGTGTGTGCGTGTGTGTCCCTTACTCGCTGTGTGTGTGTGTGTGTCCCTCCCTCGCTGTGTGTGTGTGTGTCCCTCCCTCGCTGTGTGTGTGCGTGTCCCTCCCTCACTGTGTGTGTGTGTGGTCCCTCCCTCGGTGTGCGTGTGTGTCCCTCCCTCGCTGTGTGTGTGTGTCCCTCCCTCACTGTGTGTGTGTGTGGTCCCTCCCTCGGTGTGCGTGTGTGTGTGTCCCTCCCTCGCTCTGTGTGTGTGTCCCTCCCTCGCTGTGTGTGTGTGTGTCCCTCCCTCGCTGTGTGTGTGTGTCCCTCCCTCGCTGTGTGTGTGTGTCCCTCCCTCACTGTGTGTGTGTGTGTGTCCCTCCCTCGCTGTGTGTGTGTGTGTGTGTCCCTCCCTCGCTGTGTGTGTGTGTGTGTGTCCCTCCCTCGCTGTGTGTGTGTGTGTCCCTCCCTCACTGTGTGTGTGTGTGTCCCTCCCTCACTGTGCGTGTGTGTATCCCTCCCTCGCTGTGTGTGTGTGTGTGAGTCCCTCCCTCACTGTGTGTGTGTGTGTCCCTCCCTCACTGTGTGTGTGTGTGTCCCTCCCTCGCTGTGTGTGTGTGTCCCTCCCTCGCTGTGTGTGTGTGTCCCTCCCTCGCTGTGAGTGTGTGTCCCTCCCGCGCTGTGTGTGTGTGTCCCTACCTCGCTGTGTGTGTGTGTCCCTCCCTCGATGTGTGTGTGTCCCTCCCTCGCTGTGTGTGTGTGTGTGTGTCCCTCCCTCGCTGTGTGTGCGTGTCCCTCCCTCGCTGTGTGTGCGTGTCCCTCCCTCACTGTGTGTGCGTGTCCCTCCCTCACTGTGTGTGTGTGTGTGTCCCTCCCTCGCTGTGTGTGCGTGTCCCTCCCTCGCTGTGCGTGTGTCCCTCCCTCGCTGTGTGTGCGTGTGTGTGTCCCTCCCTCGCTGTGTGTACGTGTCCCTCCCTCGCTGTGTGTGTGTGTGTCCCTCCCTCGCTGTGTGTGCGTGTCCCTCCCTCGCTATGTGCGTTTGACCCTCCCTCGCTGTGTGTGCGTGTGTGTGTCCCTCCCTCGCTGTGTGTGCGTGTCCCTCCCTCGCTGTGTGTGTGTTTGTCCCTCCCTCGCTGTGTGTGTGCGTGTCCCTCCCTCGCTGTGTGTGTGCGTGTCCCTCCCTCGCTGTGTGTGTGTGTGTCCGTGTCCCTCCCTCGCTGTGTGTGTGTGTCCCTCCCTCGCTGTGTGTGTGTGTGTCCCTCCCTCGCTGTGTGTGTGTGTCCCTCCCTCGCTGTGTGTGTGTCCGTCGCTCGCTGTGTGTGTGTGTGTGCGTGTCCCTCACTCACTGTGTGTGTGTGTCCCTCCCGCGCTGTGTGTGTGTGTGTCCCTCCCTCGCTGTGTGTGTGTGTGTCCCTACCCTCGCTGTGTGTGTGTGTGTGTGTCCCTCCCTCGCTGTGTGTGTCCCTCCCTCGCTGTGTGTGTGTGTGTGTGTCCCTCCCTCGCTGTGTGTGTCCCTCCCTCGCTGTGTGTGTGTGTGTCCCTCCCTCGCTGTGTGTGTGTGTGTCCCTCCCTCGTTGTGTGTGTGTGTGTCCCTCCCTCGCTGTGTGTGTGTGTGTCCCTCCCTCGCTGTGTGTGTCTGTCCCTCCCTCGCTGTGTGTATGTGTGTGTGTCCCTCCTTCGCTGTGTGTGTGTGTGCCTCCCTCGCTGTGTGTGTGTGTCCCTCCCTCGCTGTGTGTGTGTGTGTCCCTCCCTCGTTGTGTGTGTGTGTCCCTCCCTCGCTGTGTGTGTGTGTGTCCCTCCCTCGCTGTGTGTGTCTGTCCCTCCCTCGCTGTGTGTGTGTGTCCCTCCCTCGCTGTGTATGTGTGTCCCTCCCTCGCTGTGTGTGTGTGTCCCTCCCTCGCTGTGTGTGTGTGTGTCCCTCCCTCGCTGTGTGTATGTGTGTGTGTCCCTCCGTCGCTGTGTGTGTGTGTCCCACCCTCGCTGTGTGTGTGTGTGTCCCACCCTCGCTGTGTGTGTGTGTCCCTCCCGCGCTGTGTGTGTGTGTGTCCCTCCCGCGCTGTGTGTGTGTGTGTCCCTCCCTCGCTGTGTGTGTGTGTGTCCGTCCCTCGCTGTGTGTGTGCGTGTCCCTCCCTCGCTGTGTGTGTGTGTGTGTCCCTCCCTCGCTGTGTGTATGTGTGTGTGTCCCTCCCTCGCTGTGTGTGTGTGTCCCACCCTCGCTGTGTGTGTGTGTGTCCCACCCTCGCTGTGTGTGTGTGTGTCCCTCCCGCGCTGTGTGTGTGTGTGTCCCTCCCGCGCTGTGTTTGTGTGTGTCCCTCCCTCGCTGTGTGTGCGTGTGTGTCCCTCCCTCGCTGTGTGTGTGTGTGTGTCCCTCCCTCGCTGTGTGTGTGTGTGTCCCTCCCTCGCTGTGTGTGTGCGTGTCCCTCCCTCACTGTGTGTGTGTGTGGTCCCTCCCTCGGTGTGCGTGTGTGTCCCTCCCTCGCTGTGTGTGTGTGTCCCTCCCTCACTGTGTGTGTGTGTGGTCCCTCCCTCGGTGTGCGTGTGTGTCCCTCCCTCGCTGTGCGTGTGTGTCCCTCCCTCGCTGTGTGTGTGTGTGTCCCTCCCTCGCTGTGTGTGTGTGTGTCCCTCCCTCGCTGTGTGTGTGTGTACTTCCCGCGCTGTGTGTGTGTCCCTCCCTCACTGTGCGTGTGTGTGTCCCTCCCTCGCTGTGTGTGTGTGTCCCTCCCTCGCTGTGTGTGTGTGTGTGTGTCCCTCCCTCGCTGTGTGTGTGTGTGTCCCTCCCTCGCTGTGTGTGTGTGTGTCCCTCCCTCGCTGTGTGTGTGTGTGTGTGTCCCTCCCTCGCTGTGTGTGTCCCTCCCTCGCTGTGTGTGTGTGTGTCCCTCCCTCGCTGTGTGTGTGTGTGTGTCCCTCCCTCGCTGTGTGTGTGTGTGTCCCTCCGTCGCTGTGTGTGTGTGTGTCCCTCCCTCGCTGTGTGTGTCTGTCCCTCCCTCGCTGTGTGTATGTGTGTGTGTCCCTCCCTCGCTGTGTGTGTGTGTCCCTCCCTCGCTGTGTGTGTGTGTCCCTCCCTCGCTGTGTGTGTGTGTCCCTCCCTCGCTGTGTGTGTCTGTCCCTCCCTCGCTTTGTGTATGTGTGTGTGTCCCTCGCTCGCTGTGTGTGTGTGTCCCACCCTCGCTGTGTGTGTGTGTGTCCCTCCCGCGCTGTGTGTGTGTGTGTCCCTCCCGCGCTGTGTGTGTGTGTGTGTCCCTCCCTCGCTGTGTGTGTGTGTGTCCGTCCCTCGCTGTGTGTGTGTGTGTCCCTCCCTCACTGTGTGTGTGTGTCCCTCCCTCGCTGTGTGTGTGTGTGCGTGTCCCTCCCTCGCTGTGTGTGTGTGTGCGTGTCCGTCCCTCGCTGTGTGTGTGTGTGTCCCTCCCTCACTGTGTGTGTGTGTGGTCCCTCCCTCGGTGTGCGTGTGTGTCCCTCCCTCGCTGTGTGTGTGTGTCCCTCCCTCGCTGTGTGTGTGTGTCCCTCCCGCGCTGCGTGTGTGAGTGTCCCTCCCTCGCTGTGTGTGCGTGTGTGTCCCTTACTCGCTGTGTGTGTGTGTGTGTCCCTCCCTCGCTGTGTGTGTGTGTGTCCCTCCCTCGCTGTGTGTGTGCGTGTCCCTCCCTCACTGTGTGTGTGTGTGGTCCCTCCCTCGGTGTGCGTGTGTGTCCCTCCCTCGCTGTGTGTGTGTGTCCCTCCCTCACTGTGTGTGTGTGTGGTCCCTCCCTCGGTGTGCGTGTGTGTGTGTCCCTCCCTCGCTCTGTGTGTGTGTCCCTCCCTCGCTGTGTGTGTGTGTGTCCCTCCCTCGCTGTGTGTGTGTGTCCCTCCCTCGCTGTGTGTGTGTGTCCCTCCCTCACTGTGTGTGTGTGTGTGTCCCTCCCTCGCTGTGTGTGTGTGTGTGTGTCCCTCCCTCGCTGTGTGTGTGTGTGTGTGTCCCTCCCTCGCTGTGTGTGTGTGTGTCCCTCCCTCACTGTGTGTGTGTGTGTCCCTCCCTCACTGTGCGTGTGTGTATCCCTCCCTCGCTGTGTGTGTGTGTGTGAGTCCCTCCCTCACTGTGTGTGTGTGTGTCCCTCCCTCACTGTGTGTGTGTGTGTCCCTCCCTCGCTGTGTGTGTGTGTCCCTCCCTCGCTGTGTGTGTGTGTCCCTCCCTCGCTGTGAGTGTGTGTCCCTCCCGCGCTGTGTGTGTGTGTCCCTACCTCGCTGTGTGTGTGTGTCCCTCCCTCGATGTGTGTGTGTCCCTCCCTCGCTGTGTGTGTGTGTGTGTGTCCCTCCCTCGCTGTGTGTGCGTGTCCCTCCCTCGCTGTGTGTGCGTGTCCCTCCCTCACTGTGTGTGCGTGTCCCTCCCTCACTGTGTGTGTGTGTGTGTCCCTCCCTCGCTGTGTGTGCGTGTCCCTCCCTCGCTGTGCGTGTGTCCCTCCCTCGCTGTGTGTGCGTGTGTGTGTCCCTCCCTCGCTGTGTGTACGTGTCCCTCCCTCGCTGTGTGTGTGTGTGTCCCTCCCTCGCTGTGTGTGCGTGTCCCTCCCTCGCTATGTGCGTTTGACCCTCCCTCGCTGTGTGTGCGTGTGTGTGTCCCTCCCTCGCTGTGTGTGCGTGTCCCTCCCTCGCTGTGTGTGTGTTTGTCCCTCCCTCGCTGTGTGTGTGCGTGTCCCTCCCTCGCTGTGTGTGTGCGTGTCCCTCCCTCGCTGTGTGTGTGTGTGTCCGTGTCCCTCCCTCGCTGTGTGTGTGTGTCCCTCCCTCGCTGTGTGTGTGTGTGTCCCTCCCTCGCTGTGTGTGTGTGTCCCTCCCTCGCTGTGTGTGTGTCCGTCGCTCGCTGTGTGTGTGTGTGTGCGTGTCCCTCACTCACTGTGTGTGTGTGTCCCTCCCGCGCTGTGTGTGTGTGTGTCCCTCCCTCGCTGTGTGTGTGTGTGTCCCTACCCTCGCTGTGTGTGTGTGTGTGTGTCCCTCCCTCGCTGTGTGTGTCCCTCCCTCGCTGTGTGTGTGTGTGTGTGTCCCTCCCTCGCTGTGTGTGTCCCTCCCTCGCTGTGTGTGTGTGTGTCCCTCCCTCGCTGTGTGTGTGTGTGTCCCTCCCTCGTTGTGTGTGTGTGTGTCCCTCCCTCGCTGTGTGTGTGTGTGTCCCTCCCTCGCTGTGTGTGTCTGTCCCTCCCTCGCTGTGTGTATGTGTGTGTGTCCCTCCTTCGCTGTGTGTGTGTGTGCCTCCCTCGCTGTGTGTGTGTGTCCCTCCCTCGCTGTGTGTGTGTGTGTCCCTCCCTCGTTGTGTGTGTGTGTCCCTCCCTCGCTGTGTGTGTGTGTGTCCCTCCCTCGCTGTGTGTGTCTGTCCCTCCCTCGCTGTGTGTGTGTGTCCCTCCCTCGCTGTGTATGTGTGTCCCTCCCTCGCTGTGTGTGTGTGTCCCTCCCTCGCTGTGTGTGTGTGTGTCCCTCCCTCGCTGTGTGTATGTGTGTGTGTCCCTCCGTCGCTGTGTGTGTGTGTCCCACCCTCGCTGTGTGTGTGTGTGTCCCACCCTCGCTGTGTGTGTGTGTCCCTCCCGCGCTGTGTGTGTGTGTGTCCCTCCCGCGCTGTGTGTGTGTGTGTCCCTCCCTCGCTGTGTGTGTGTGTGTCCGTCCCTCGCTGTGTGTGTGCGTGTCCCTCCCTCGCTGTGTGTGTGTGTGTGTCCCTCCCTCGCTGTGTGTATGTGTGTGTGTCCCTCCCTCGCTGTGTGTGTGTGTCCCACCCTCGCTGTGTGTGTGTGTGTCCCACCCTCGCTGTGTGTGTGTGTGTCCCTCCCGCGCTGTGTGTGTGTGTGTCCCTCCCGCGCTGTGTTTGTGTGTGTCCCTCCCTCGCTGTGTGTGCGTGTGTGTCCCTCCCTCGCTGTGTGTGTGTGTGTGTCCCTCCCTCGCTGTGTGTGTGTGTGTCCCTCCCTCGCTGTGTGTGTGCGTGTCCCTCCCTCACTGTGTGTGTGTGTGGTCCCTCCCTCGGTGTGCGTGTGTGTCCCTCCCTCGCTGTGTGTGTGTGTCCCTCCCTCACTGTGTGTGTGTGTGGTCCCTCCCTCGGTGTGCGTGTGTGTCCCTCCCTCGCTGTGCGTGTGTGTCCCTCCCTCGCTGTGTGTGTGTGTGTCCCTCCCTCGCTGTGTGTGTGTGTGTCCCTCCCTCGCTGTGTGTGTGTGTACTTCCCGCGCTGTGTGTGTGTCCCTCCCTCACTGTGCGTGTGTGTGTCCCTCCCTCGCTGTGTGTGTGTGTGTGTGTGTCCCTCCCTCACTGTGTGTGTGTGTGTCCCTCCCTCACTGTGTGTGTGTGTGTCCCTCCCTCGCTGTGTGTGTGTGTCCCTCCCTCGCTGTGTGTGTGTGTCCCTCCCTCGCTGTGAGTGTGTGTCCCTCCCTCGCTGTGTGTGTGTGTCCCTCCCTCGCTGTGTGTGTGTGTCCCTCCCTCGATGTGTGTGTGTCCCTCCCTCGCTGTGTGTACGTGTGCGTGTCCCTCCCTCGCTGTGTGTGCGTGTCCCTCCCTCGCTGTGTGTGCGTGTCCCTCCCTCACTGTGTGCGCGTGTTCCTCCCTCACTGTGTGTGTGTGTGTGTCCCTCCCTCGCTGTGTGTGTGTGTCCCTCCCTCGCTGCTTGTGTGTGTCCCTCCCTCGCTGTGTGTGCGTGTGTGTGTCCCTCCCTCGCTGTGTGTGCGTGTCCCTCCCTCGCTGTGTGTGTGTGTGTCCCTCCCTCGCTGTGTGTGCGTGTCCCTCCCTCGCTATGTGCGTTTGTCCCTCCCTCGCTGTGTGTGCGTGTGTGTGTCCCTCCCTCGCTGTGTGTGCGTGTCCCTCCCTCGCTGTGTGTGTGTTTGTCCCTCCCTCGCTGTGTGTGTGCGTGTCCCTCCCTCGCTGTGTGTGTGCGTGTCCCTCCCTCGCTGTGTGTGTGTGTGTCCGTGTCCCTCCCTCGCTGTGTGTGTGTGTCCCTCCCTCGCTGTGTGTGTGTGTGTCCCTCCCTCGCTGTGTGTGTGTGTCCCTCCCTCTCTGTGTGTGTGTCCGTCGCTCGCTGTGTGTGTGTGTGCGTGTCCCTCCCTCACTGTGTGTGTGTGTCCCTCCCGCGCTGTGTGTGTGTCCCTCCCGCGCTGTGTGTGTGTGTGACCCTCCCTCGCTGTGTGTGTGCGTGTCCGTCCCTCGCTGTGTGTGTGTGTGTCCCTCCCTCACTGTGTGTGTGTGTGTGTGTGTCCCTCCCTCGCTGTGTGTGTGTGTCCCTCCCTCGCTGTGTGTGTGTGTCCCTCCCGCGCTGTGTGTGTGTGTGTCCCTCCCTCGCTGTGTGTGCGTGTGTGTCCCTCCCTCGCTGTGTGTGTGTGTGTGTCCCTCCCTCGCTGTGTGTGTGTGTGTCCCTCCCTCGCTGTGTGTGTGCGTGTCCCTCCCTCACTGTGTGTGTGTGTGGTCCCTCCCTCGGTGTGCGTGTGTGTCCCTCCCTCGCTGTGTGTGTGTGTCCCTCCCTCACTGTGTGTGTGTGTGGTCCCTCCCTCGGTGTGCGTGTGTGTCCCTCCCTCACTGTGCGTGTGTGTCCCTACCTCGCTGTGTGTGTGTGTGTCCCTCCCTCGCTGTGTGTGTGTGTGTCCCTCCCTCGCTGTGTGTGTGTGTCCTTCCCGCGCTGTGTGTGTGTGTCCCTCCCTCGCTGTGTGTGTGTGTGTCCCTCCCTCACTGTGTGTGTGTGTGTGTCCCTCCCTCGCTGTGTGTGTGTGTCCCTCCCTCGCTGTGTGTTTGTGTGTGTCCCTCCCTCGCTGTGTGTGTGTGTCCCTCCCTCGCTGTGTGTGTGTGTCCCTCCCTCACTGTGTGTGTGTGTGTCCCTCCCTCGCTGTGTGCGTGTGTGTGTCCCTCCCTCGCTGTGTGTGTGTGTGTGTCCCTCCCTCACTGTGTGTGTGTGTGTCCCTCCCTCACTGTGTGTGTGTGCGTGTCCCTCCCTCACTGAGTGTGTGTGTCCCTCCCTCACTGTGTGTGTGTGTCCCTCCTGCGCTGTGTGTGTGTGTGTCCCTCCCGCGCTGTGTGTGTGTGTGACCCTCCCTCGCTGTGTGTGTGCGTGTCCGTCCCTCGCTGTGTGTGTGTGTGTCCCTCCCTCGCTGTGTGTGTGTGTGTGTCCCTCCCTCGCTGTGTGTGTGTGTCCCTCCCTCGCTGTGTGTGTGTGTGTGTCCCTCCCTCGCTGTGTGTGTGTGTCCCTCCCTCGCTGTGTGTGTGTGTCCCTCCCTCACTGTGTGTGTGTGTGTCCCTCCCTCGCTGTGTGTGTGTGTGTGTCCCTCCCTCGCTATGTGTGTGTGTGTGTGTCCCTCCCTCACTGTGTGTGTGTGTGTCCCTCCCTCACTGTGTGTGTGTGTGTCCCTCCCTCGCTGTGTGTGTGTGTCCCTCCCTCACTGTGAGTGTGTGTCCCTCCCTCGCTGTGTGTGTGTGTCCCTCCCTCGCTGTGTGTGTGTGTCCCTCCCTCGCTGTGTGTGCGTGTCCCTCCCTCGCTGTGTGTGCGTGTCCCTCCCTCGCTGTGTGTGCGTGTCCCTCCCTCACTGTGTGTGCGTGTCCCTCCCTCACTGTGTGTGCGTGTGTGTGTCCCTCCCTCGCTGTGTGTGCGTGTCCCTCCCTCGCTGTGTGTGTGTGTCCCTCCCTCGTTGTGTGTGCGTGTCCCTCCCTCACTGTGTGTGTGTCCCTCCCTCGCTGTGTGTGCGTGTGTGTGTCTCTCCCTCCCTGTGTGTGCGTGTCCCTCCCTCGCTGTGTGTGTGTGTCCCTCCCTCGCTGTGTGTGCGTGTCCCTCCCTCGCAGTGTGCGTGTGTCCCTCCCTCGCTGTGTGTGCGTGTGTGTGTCCCTCCCTCGCTGTGTGTGCGTGTCCCTCCCTCGCTGTGTGTGTGTTTGTTCCTCCCTCGCAGTGTGTGTGCGTGTCCCTCCCTCGCTGTGTGTGTGCGTGTCCCTCCCTCGCTGTGTGTGTGCGTGTCCCTCCCTCGCTGTGTGTGTGTGTGTCCGTGTCCCTCCCTCGCTGTGTGTGTGTGTCCCTCCCTCGCTGTGTGTGTGTGTGTCCCTCTCTCGCTGTGTGTGTGTGTCCCTCCCTCGCTGTGTGTGTGTCCGTCGCTCGCTGTGTGTGTGTGTGCGTGTCCCTCCCTCGCTGTGTGTGTGTGTCCCTCCCTCGCTGTGTGTGTGTGTGTCCCTCCCTCGCTGTGTGTGTGTGTGCGTGTCCCTCCCTCGCTGTGTGTGTGTGTGTTTCCCTCCCTCGTTGTGTGTGTGTGTGTGTGTTCCTCCCTCGTTGTGTGTGTGTCCCTCCCTCGCTGTGTGTGTGTGTGTGTCCCTCCCTCGCTGTGTGTGTGTGTGAGTGTCCCTCCCTCGCTGTGTGTGTCCCTCCCTCGCTGTGTGTGTGTGTGCGTGTCCCTCCCTCGCTGTGTGTGTGTGTCCCTCCCTCACTGTGTGTGTGTGTCCCTCCCTCACTGTGTGTGTGTGTGTCCCTCCCTCGCTGTGTGCGTGTGTGTGTCCCTCCCTCGCTGTGTGTGTGTGTGTGTCCCTCCCTCACTGTGTGTGTGTGTGTCCCTCCCTCACTGTGTGTGTGTGTCCCTCCCGCGCTGTGTGTGTGTGTGTCCCTCCCGCGCTGTGTGTGTGTGTGACCCTCCCTCGCTGTGTGTGTGCGTGTCCGTCCCTCGCTGTGTGTGTGTGTGTCCCTCCCTCACTGTGTGTGTGTGTGTGTCCCTCCCTCGCTGTGTGTGTGTGTGTGTCCCTCCCTCGCTGTGTGTGTGTGTCCCTCCCTCGCTGTGTGTGTGTGTGTGTCCCTCCCTCGCTGTGTGTGTGTGTCCCTCCCTCGCTGTGTGTGTGTGTCCCTCCCTCACTGTGTGTGTGTGTGTCCCTCCCTCGCTGTGTGTGTGTGTGTGTCCCTCCCTCGCTATGTGTGTGTGTGTGTGTCCCTCCCTCACTGTGTGTGTGTGTGTCCCTCCCTCACTGTGTGTGTGTGTGTCCCTCCCTCGCTGTGTGTGTGTGTCCCTCCCTCACTGTGAGTGTGTGTCCCTCCCTCGCTGTGTGTGTGTGTCCCTCCCTCGCTGTGTGTGTGTGTGTCCCTCCCTCGATGTGTGTGTGTCCCTCCCTCGCTGTGTGTGCGTGTCCCTCCCTCGCTGTGTGTGCGTGTCCCTCCCTCGCTGTGTGTGCGTGTCCCTCCCTCACTGTGTGTGCGTGTCCCTCCCTCACTGTGTGTGCGTGTGTGTGTCCCTCCCTCGCTGTGTGTGCGTGTCCCTCCCTCGCTGTGTGTGTGTGTCCCTCCCTCGTTGTGTGTGCGTGTCCCTCCCTCACTGTGTGTGTGTCCCTCCCTCGCTGTGTGTGCGTGTGTGTGTCTCTCCCTCGCTGTGTGTGCGTGTCCCTCCCTCGCTGTGTGTGTGTGTGTCCCTCCCTCGCTGTGTGTGCGTGTCCCTCCCTCGCAGTGTGCGTGTGTCCCTCCCTCGCTGTGTGTGCGTGTGTGTGTCCCTCCCTCGCTGTGTGTGCGTGTCCCTCCCTCGCTGTGTGTGTGTTTGTTCCTCCCTCGCAGTGTGTGTGCGTGTCCCTCCCTCGCTGTGTGTGTGCGTGTCCCTCCCTCGCTGTGTGTGTGCGTGTCCCTCCCTCGCTGTGTGTGTGTGTGTCCGTGTCCCTCCCTCGCTGTGTGTGTGTGTCCCTCCCTCGCTGTGTGTGTGTGTGTCCCTCCCTCGCTGTGTGTGTGTGTCCCTCCCTCGCTGTGTGTGTGTCCGTCGCTCGCTGTGTGTGTGTGTGCGTGTCCCTCCCTCGCTGTGTGTGTGTGTCCCTCCCTCGCTGTGTGTGTGTGTGTCCCTCCCTCGCTGTGTGTGTGTGTGCGTGTCCCTCCCTCGCTGTGTGTGTGTGTGTTTCCCTCCCTCGTTGTGTGTGTGTGTGTGTGTTCCTCCCTCGTTGTGTGTGTGTCCCTCCCTCGCTGTGTGTGTGTGTGTGTCCCTCCCTCGCTGTGTGTGTGTGTGTGCGTGTCCCTCCCTCGCTGTGTGTGTCCCTCCCTCGCTGTGTGTGTGTGTGCGTGTCCCTCTCTCGCTGTGTGTGTGTGTCCCTCCCTCGCTGTGTGTGTGTGTCCCTCCCTCACTGTGTGTGTGTGTCCCTCCCTCGTTGTGTGTGTGTCCCTCCCTCGCTGTGCGTGTGTTTCCCTCCCTCGCTGTGTGTGTGTGTGTGTCCCTCCCTCGCTGTGTGTGTGTGTGTGTGTCCCTCCCTCGTTGTGTGTGTGCGTGTCCCTCCCTCGCTGTGTGTGTGCGTGTCCCTCCCTCGCTTTGTGTGTGTGTGTGTCCCTCCCTCGTTGTGTGTGTGTGTGTGTGTGTCCCTCCCTCGTTGTGTGTGTGCGTGTCCCTCCCTCGCTGTGTGTGTGCGTGTCCCTCCCTCGCTTTGTGTGTGTGTGTGTCCCTCCCTCGTTGTGTGTGTGTGTGTCCCTCCCTCGCTCTGTGTGTGTGTGTGTCCCTCCCTCGCTGTGTGTGCGTGTCCCTCCCTCGCTGTGTGTGTGTGTGTCCCTCCCTCGGTGTGTGTGCGTGTCCCTCCCTCACTGTGTGTGTGTGTCCTTCCCTCACTGTGTGTGTGTGTCCTTCCCTCACTGTGTGTGTGTGTGTGTCCCTCCCTCGCTGTGTGTGCGTGTCCCTCCCTCGCTGTGTGTGTGTGTGTCCCTCCCTCGCTGTGTGTGTGTGTCCCTCCCTCGCTGTGTGTGTGTGTGTGTCCCTCCCTCGCTCTGTGTGTGTGTGTGTCCTTCCCTCACTGTGTGTGTGTGTGTGTCCCTCCCTCGCTGTGTGTGCGTGTCCCTCCCTCGCTGTGTGTGTGTGTGTCCCTCCCTCGCTGTGTGTGTGTGTGTCCCTCCCTCGGTGTGTGTGTGTGTCCCTCCCTCGCTGTGTGTGCGTGTCCCTCCCTCGCTGTGTGTGTGTGTGTCACTCCCTCACTGTGTGTGTGTGTGTCCCTCCCTCGCTGTGTGTGTGTGTCCTTCCCTCACTGTATGTGTGTGTGTGTGTCCCTCCCTCGCTGTGTGCGTGTGTCCCTCCCTCGCTGTGTGTGTGTGTGTGTGTGTCTCTCCCTCGGTGTGTGTGTGTGTCCCTCCCTCGCTGTGTTCGTGTGTCCCTCCCTCGGTGTGTGTGTATGTCCCTCCCTCGCTGTGTGTGTGTGTGTGTCCCTCCCTCGGTGTGTGTGTGTGTCCCTCCCTCGGTGTGTGCGTGTGTCCCTCCCTCGCTGTGTGTGTGTGTGTGTCCCTCCCTCGGTGTGTGTGTGTGTCCCTCCCTCGGTGTGTGTGTGTGTGTCCCTCCCTCGCTGTGTGTGTGTGTGTCCCTCCCTCGCTGTGTGTGTGTGTGTGTCCCTCCCTCGCTGTGTGTGTGTGTGTGTGTGTGTGTGTGTCCCTCCCTCACTGTGTGTGTGTGTGTCCATCCCTCGCTGTGTGTGTGTGTCCCTCCCTCGCTGTGTGTGTGTGTGTCCCTCCCTCGCTGTGTGTGTGTGTGTGTGTGTGTCCCTCCCTCACTGTGTGTGTGTGTGTCCCTCCCTCGCTGTGTGTGTGTGTCCCTCCCTCACTGTGTGTGTGTGTGCGTGTCCCTCCCTCGCTGTGTGTGTGTGTGTCCCTCCCTCGCTGTGTGTGTGTGTGTCCCTCCCACGCTGTGAGTGTGTGTCCCTCCCTCGCTGTGTGTGTGTGTCCCTCCCTCGCTGTGTGTTTGTGTCCCTCCCACGCTGTGAGTGTGTGTCCCTCCCTCGCTGTGTGTGTGTGTCCCTCCCTCGCTGTGTGTGTGTGTCCCTCCCTCGATGTGTGTGTGTCCCTCCCTCGCTGTGTGTGCGTGTCCCTCCCTCGCTGTGTGTGCGTGTCCCTCCCTCGCTGTGTGTGCGTGTCCCTCCCTCACTGTGTGTGCGTGTCCCTCCCTCACTGTGTGTGCGTGTGTGTGTCCCTCCCTCGCTGTGTGTGCGTGTCCCTCCCTCGCTGTGTGTGTGTGTCCCTCCCTCGTTGTGTGTGCGTGTCCCTCCCTCACTGTGTGTGTGTCCCTCCCTCGCTGTGTGTGCGTGTGTGTGTCTCTCCCTCGCTGTGTGTGCGTGTCCCTCCCTCGCTGTGTGTGTATGTGTCCCTCCCTCGCTGTGTGTGCGTGTCCCTCCCTCGCAGTGTGCGTGTGTCCCTCCCTCGCTGTGTGTGCGTGTGTGTGTCCCTCCCTCGCTGTGTGTGCGTGTCCCTCCCTCGCTGTGTGTGTGTTTGTTCCTCCCTCGCAGTGTGTGTGCGTGTCCCTCCCTCGCTGTGTGTGTGCGTGTCCCTCCCTCGCTGTGTGTGTGCGTGTCCCTCCCTCGCTGTGTGTGTGTGTGTCCGTGTCCCTCCCTCGCTGTGTGTGTGTGTCCCTCCCTCGCTGTGTGTGTGTGTGTCCCTCCCTCGCTGTGTGTGTGTGTCCCTCCCACGCTGTGTGTGTGTCCGTCGCTCGCTGTGTGTGTGTGTGCGTGTCCCTCCCTCGCTGTGTGTCTGTCCCTCCC